>NC_134574.1:135635618-135938743 GCF_050947875.1 Dermacentor variabilis
CCCGGTCATGTACTAAATGTGGTCATGTTGTCCCTGCAAACTTCTTAATCTCATCCGCCCACCTAACTTTTTGCCGCCCCCTGCTACGCTTCCCTTCCCTTGGAGTTGAGTCCGTAACCTTTAATGACCACCGGTTATTTTTCCTCCTCGTTACATGTCGTGCCCATGCGCCCATTTCTTTTTCTTGATTTCAACTAAGATGTAATTAACTCGTGTCTGTTCCCCTCACCCGATCTGCTCTTTTCTTATCCTTTAACGTTACACCCGTCATTCTTCTCTCCATAGCTCGTTGCGTCTTCCTCAATTTAAGTAGAACACTTTTCGTGAGCCTCCAGGTTTCTGCGCCGTACGTAAGTACTGGCAAGACACAGCTTAATATGACTAAGCACACTCATTCTTTATGAAGATCCAATGCAGTATTGTTAAGGACAACACTGGTATATGTTAAGCGAGTAAATGCAGATATTGTACGTGGCCGCCATCCTAATGGAGGTATTCGCTGACATAGCATCAAGAATAACGCGTAACGCTCATCTTAAATCGATTGCCGACGGTAAAATGAGGAACCGCGTGAGCACACGCTTGAGCATTTGGGCGTCTTTAAATCGACACATATTGATAACTGCCAGATTACTGAACCTGCGCAATCTGCAAGCGTAGATCAATTCATATACATGGTATCTTTCCAAAATTAAATGCTCGGTCACTTTGTGTGATCGTGGCGTTAAACCGGATCTGGCGAACCGGTTTTTATGCGATGATTGTTCGTAGGGTAATTTAAGCACTCTTAGTGGACTATCACGTTGCCGGGTAGGGTATTTACCCATTTTGCCACTAACTTGGCTTACTGGATAATTTGGGTCCCGAATTTCGCTCCGCTGAGGGAATTCGGTTTGAAAGCAACCGCCGGAACAATTTGGCTCATTACGTATGTGCCACTAGGAATGTGACGCTTCACGCAGAACCTTTTTCACCTGAACTATGGTAACTGGGTACGAGCCCGTACTTCAGCGTCTTTCGAGGCAACTTCGGTCCCTGGATATGTGCAGCTGGGCTTTTGCCTTTTGAGAATATTTCTGTTTGACGCGTTTTGGGTCTGCCGCTGGATACGCTGTCTTCTTCCTTGACAAAAAAAATATTTTAATATGTCTCGGTTGCCGGCCGGAACCGATACTGCGTTATATATATATATATATATATATATATATATATATATATATATATATATATATTACATATGGATTAGCCAGTTTGGAGGCTTCATGCACCAGACACAATGAGAAAATGGAACATTAAACACAGGAAACAGCTATCTTCGTAGCGCTATTGACTAGTTCTCCGTACTGTATGATTATTATTTGGAGACGTGAATGCTGTTGGCCTCACACGTAGCGCGCGCATTCGCACCTCGCAATGGGCTTTAGGTCAAAGCATATTAGCATTTCACAGGACAAACGCAAACATTGATGTGCGAGCCCAACCACAGTTGCTCGCAGACGCGTTTTCACTCTGCAGCTGGAAACTTCGGCGTCCTCGGGCCACGCAACAGGTTTTCGCAAACATTTAGTTTCTCTTGCCCTACATTATTGCCGATGTCTCATTATTGGTCATATGTGAGCTGACAACCACAGCTCGAATAGGCTTTTTCCTTCCTGTCACCGCTACACCATTTGTTAACAGCCCGCTCCCCTACTTCCGATTTGACCGACGTCGTGGTACCGTCCACTTTTTCCGTCGTGCCACGTCATGATTACTGCAGCGCCATTCTTTTTTGGGGTGAGGTTCGCGTAGAATAATATGTAAACAAATGAAGCGAAGCAACGTCATCCTTTACCAGACAATAGCAGTAGGCAGCAATGCTTGAAATAGAAACAGGATTTTTACGTCAACGCCCCATAGCGATGTCTACAAGGCTGTGTACAGAAACGCATTTCGTCGAACAACAGCTGCAATGGCTGAAGTCGCTGCATGCATGGTTGGAAGTACAATACAGCTGTGCAACGCGGGGCACATTTCCGCATCGCAGAGCGATGAAGGGCCTCGCGATCCTTCTGGTTCCTATCGTCTGCTTCACCTACATGTCCGGTACGTCATCACATTCCAAAGAAAGGGTATTGTGGATGCGGTTCTTCAGGCAGTGCTGTATTATTTCCAGCTACAAGTTTGGCATATATACAAAAGAACACATCTTGCTCCAATACAGCATATTGAAATTTAGATATCTTATTCTTTGTGTACAACCTCCAACTTTGATTCTGCATACTCCAGACAGAGCTAGTGCAAGAACGTACCAGTGTTTGGTACTGTATTTTGCTGCTAATGAAGACATGAGAAATGGTTGGGATTATATTAACCTGGATATCAAAACACAGCTGAAACGAAACAAGAAAACATTATTTTGACTTGGACCAGAACGGAAACTGCGCTCTACACTTTTGTTTCACTACAGCTTTTCCGGAGCTTTTCGTCCATGCATTACCTGCACTTGTGGGCCCGCTATTCGACCTGGTTTCTTAAAACGCAACACCCTCCTGTAGTTTTGAATGTAGCTTACCTTTATTAGCGCATTCCGCGTATCAAGTAAGTGGGCCGAATGGGCGTGTCGTTAGCACGACTCTATTTGCATCGCATCCAAAGTGCGACGCAAATGCGTGCAAGGTAGTTGAGTCAATGGACGATATAGGCTTGTTGCTCGTGCCCAGTATGACTGAACGGCAGGCATTGATCTCTTCGTTAATCTCAATTAACAACAGGCCGTTGAATCACAAGCAACCTGTCCAGGCTCTCATAGAATAATGGATACACGGGTGTAGGTTAGAGGTAACCAACGGATTTTTCGAACATGAACCCTTATATATATTGACAGGCTACCCCGTATTCGCATTCTTACTCCTCACCTCAGTCCACTAACTTTCTCCTCTTCCATGAGCATAGTAGCCTGCTACAAGACTCTGTGTTACCGCAGTATAATCACCTTCTTCCTCGCTCTCTCACTAAAACATCGCTTCACATAAACTTCGACGCACCGAGGTTGCTTAGGGACCATGGTGTTAGGATGCTAAGAACGAGGTGGTGGGATCGAATCCCGGCCGCGGTGGCCGCATTTCGATGTAGCGAATTGTGAAAACACCATTGTACTTAGATTAAGCGGCACGTTAAAGATCCTCAGGTGGTACAAATTTTCTGAGTCCCCCACCACGGCATGCCTCATAATCAGATCGTGATTTTAGCATGTAAAAACCCAGAATTCACCTACGGATGGCCTGAAGAACACGCAGGATCTTTCAGTTCAGCTCAGCAGAACCATCAAGATTGTGTGCAAAATAAACTTGTAATAGATTCATGCCAAAATTTCACGCTTTAGAAAATACATTTGGTCCGGTTTGAACCAGTATAAATAATTATTTTTGTGCTCCGAAGTTGAACTGGAAGTGAACTATTTTCGGTGAACGCAAATTAAGAAACAGAGTAAAAAAGTTCCGTTCAGACAATGAATTTTTTACGTCGCTCCAGGCAGTTCAAGATTTTGTGGACACCGAGCACATCTGCATATTATACGATCGGCACTACTCTGGCAGCGTTCCACAAATATAGATATCTTCAATCACACTGAGACAACCAAAGCCTGTGTAACCTTCACTCTGCGCACGCATGGAAATTTCTTTTTTGTTATATTTCGGCCAGACTCCCGCGAGAGGACAACATAGTTTGTATGCAAAATTTGAAATACTATTGATTCTAGCCTCTTAGAACTGCAATCTTCTGCCTATTTGTAGTAAGCTATTGTCTAAAAGCAAATGTCCTTACACAATTTAGCTAATTTTAATTGGATTCTGAATTTCTTTTCGTCTCTTTCTAAAGATGTCGTAAGTCACTGGTTTTAATGTACAATAAATTTTTAATGGCGCAAATTTGTATTCATACCATTCAATATTTCAGACAAAAAACTGCGCGTGTCGCTTACCCGGCCTTAGCGTCAACGATTTTTGCTTGATGTTTTCTCGCCTCCTTTGATGACATTGATCGTGCATCAACTAGTTTCCCTGCACGAATTCGGCCACAGAAAATCGATGACAGCAAAGGCATCAACAAGGACCAGTGATTACATCGAGGAACTTCATACAGTTAAAGGCGCATCTTGTGCTTAGCGGCATCTTTTAGTATTTGCCAGCACGTGAAATGCGCTTAAAAGCTAAACAGACACAAGTACAAGAGTCACAATAAGAAAACTGGGGCTGAAGTACGTGCAAGGGCACTTTCAGACGCAAAAGAGAGAATTGAAAATATCCTCATGTATAACTGAAAAATGTTACAATAGCGTAGAGATCTGAGCTAGTTCGTAAAGGTAGTTGTTGAGGAGCGGACACAAATGCACAAAGAACACTTAGGCAACGCAAGCGCTCGAGGTGTGTAGGTGTTCGGTGTCCGTATTATTGGTGCTGTTTACAGTGAATCAATAACGTCTATCATCAGTTAAAATGCAAATATTTTAAACGCTTTACAATAAAACGACTAATTGACGTTGGCGTCATAGCCGATTAGTTCTTTGCTAGCTATGTAAGCTTTGTTTCGCACGAAAAGAGTAAGAAAACTCAGTAGTCGCACTAGGATAGCAATACTATTTCGCCCTGTTTTCTCTACTTGCTTTCAATATACTAATAGAAGGTTAAATTCATTTCATGCCTTGCCGCAGAAGTACAATGCACAGAAGAAAGAAATACTAGACAACTCGTGTACTGGTTCAAACGCTATTTTATCACATCTCTGGTAAACTAGAATCAAAATAAGGAAGTAATGCTTAAGATATGCGAAACAGATCAGACATCTCATTCATCATTATGATCATCATCAGCCTGGTTACGCCCACTGCAGGGCAAAGGCCTCTCCCATACTTCTCCAACTACCCCGGTCATGTACTAATTGTGGCCATGTTGTCCCTGCAATCTTCTTGATTTCATCCGCCCACCTAACTTTCTGCCGCCCTCTGCTACGCTTCCATTCCCTTGGAATGCATTCCGTAACTCTTAATGACCACCGGTTTCTTCCCTCCACATTACGTGTCCTGCTCATGCGCAGTTCTTTTTCTTCATTTCAACTAAGATATCATTAACTCGCGTTTGTCCCCTCACCCAATCTGCTCTTTTCTTATCCCTTAACGTTACACCTATCATTCTTCTTTCCATAGCCCGTTGCGTCGTCCTCAATTTAAGTAGAATCCTTTTCGTAAGCCTCCCCCGTACGTGAGTAATGGTAAGACACAGCTGTTATAAACTTTTCTCTTGAGGGATAATGGCAACCTGCTGTTCATGATCTGAGAATGCCTGCCAGGGGCACCCCAGCCCATTCTTATTCTTCTGATTATTTCAGTATCGTGATCCGGATCCGCAGTCACTACCTGTTCTAAGTAGATGTATTCCCTTACCACTTCCAGTCCCTCACTACCTATCGTAAACTGCTGTTCTCTTCCGAGACTGTTAAACATTACTTTAGTTTCCTGTAGATTAATTTTTAGACCCACCCTTCGGCTTTGCCTCTCCAGGTCAGTCAGCATGCATTGCAGTTGGTCCCCTGAGTTACTAAGCAAGGCAATATCATCAGCGAATCGCAAGTTAATAAGGTATTCTCCATTAACTCTTATCCCCAATAATTCCCAATCCAGGTCTCTGAATACCTCCTGTAAACACGCTGTCAATAGCATTGGAGAGATCGTATCTCCCTGCCTGACGCCTTTCTTTATTGTGATTTTGTTGCTTTCTTTATTGAGGACTACGGTGACTGTGGAGCCGCTATAGATATCTTTCAGTATTTTTACATACGGCTCGTCTACACCCTGATTTCGCAATGCCTCCCTGACTGCTGAGCTTTCGACTGAATCAAACGCTTTCTTGTAATCAATGAAAGCTATATATAAAGGCTGGTTATATTCCGCACATTTTTCTATCACCTGATTGATAGTGTGCATATGGTCGATTGTTGAGTAGCTTTACAGAATCCTGCCTGGTCCTTTGGTTGGCGGAAGTCTAAGGTGTTCCTGATTCTATTTGCAATTACCTTAGTAAATACTTTGTAGGCAACGGACAGTACGCTGATTGGTCTATAATTTTTCAAGTCTTTGGCGTCCCCTTTCTTAAGGATTAGGATTATGTTAGCGTTTTTCCAAGATTCCGGTAGGCTCGAAGTCATGAGGCATTGCGTATACAGGGTGGCCAGTTTCTCTAGAACATTCTGCCCACCATCCTTCAACAAATCTGCTGTTACCTGATCCTCCCCAGCTGCCTTCCCCCTTTACATAGCTCCCAAGGCTTTCTTTACTTCTACCGGCGTTACCTGTGGAATTTCGAATTCCTCTAAAATATTCTCTCTTCCATTATCCTCGTGGGTGCCACTGGTACTGTATAAATCTTTATAGAACTCCTCAGCCACTTGAACTATCTCATCCATATTAGTAATGATATTGCCGACTTTGTCTCTTAACGCGTACATCTGATTCTTGCCAATCCCTAGTTTCTTCTTCACTGCTTTTAGGCTTCCTCCGTTCCTGAGAGCATGTTCAATTCTATGTATATTGTACTTGCTTATGTCAGCTGTCTTACTCTTGTTGATTAACTTCGAAAGTTCTGCCAGTTCTATTCTAGCTGTAGGTTTAGAGGCTTTCATACATTGGCATTTCTTGATCAGATCTTTCGTCTCCTGCGATGGCATACTGGTATCCTGTCTAACGGAGTTACCAGCGACTTCTATTGCACACTCCTTAATGATGCCCACAAGATTGTCGTTCATTGCTTCAACACTAAGGTCCTCTTCCTGAGTTAAAGCCGAATACCTGTTCTGTAGCTTGATCTGGAATTCCCCTATTTTCCCTCTTACCGCTAACTCATTGATCGGCTTCTTATGTACCAGTTTCTTCCATTCCTTCCGTAGGTCTAGGCTAATTCGAGTTCTTACCATCCTACGGTCACTTCAGCGCACCTTGCTGAGCCCGTCCACATGTTGTATGATGCCAGGGTTAGCACAGAGTATGAAGTCTATTTCATTTCTAGTCTCGCCGTTCGGGCTCCTCCACGTGCACTTTCGGCTATTCCGCTTGCGGAAGAATGTATTCATTATCCGCATATTATTCTGTTCCGCAAGCTCTACTAATAACTCTCCCCTGCTATTCCTAGTGCCTATGCCATATCCCCCCACTGCCTTGTCTCCAGCCTGTTTCTTGCCTACCTTCGCATTGAAGTCGCCCATCAGTATAGTGTACTTTGTTTTGAGTTTACCCATCGCCGATTCCACGTCTTCATAGAAGATTTAGACTTCCTGGTGATCATGAATGGATATAGGGGCGTAGACCTGTACAACCTTCATTTTGTACCTCCTAAGGTTCACAAGACCTGCCACCCTCTCGTTAATGCTATAGAATTCCTGTATGTTACCACCGATATTCTTATTAATCAGGAATCTGACACCTAGTTCTCGCCTCTCCGCTAAGCCCCAGTAGCGCAGGACGTGCCCGCTTTTTAGCCCTCTATATGCTTCTTTTCGCCTCCTAACTTCACTGAGCCCTATTATATCCCATTTACTGCCCTCTAATTCCTCCAATAGCACTGCTAGACTCGCCTCATTAGATAACGTCCTAGCGTTAAACGTTGCCAGGTTCATATTCCAATGGCGGCCTGCCATTGGACAGGCCGCCATAGGACATCTTATTCGTAATCCTATAAAGGCCGGCTTGCTGTTCTCCAAGATATCAGGAATCTAATCCTAAGCCCCATATATGACGCATACTTTAACAACTTCACATGTTCAGTATTTTTCAAAAGAGAAGTGCTTACACTTTTTTTATTTAAATCCGTCCTTAGTGCATGATGAAACTCCTGTGTGGTGTTTTAGGGTCCACTTGAATGTCACGCTTGAAAACTGAAGCGCGCTTACACTATTCGTGACCTAAGCGAGGCGGCTGTCTCGCCGAGTCGACGCAAGCTTACGATGCGAAAACCCTGCGGCCCCCTGGTTATACATTCGTGCTTTCCTAGGACCCCGTAGATAGCATATCAATGCTGCATCGACTACCCACACTACTGCAATTGACTCTTCCCTGCTGCCCCTTTTGAAGTACAAGGGGTCTTGGCGTGTATATAGAAGCTCACTACTCAATGCAACATCACCTTCTATTGTCTTCCCGAGTAGACACAAGGACAACGCCTGCTATGCGCGAGTACAATATCCACTAATGTTAGTTGGTGGTGTATAAGCCCCATTCGTAGGATGGAAATGCATGAAGATGTAAATTAAAAACAAACCAGTGAAGGCGCCGCATGAGCGGAAATAACTTGTGCTCTCGTGACCTCATGTATTTTATTGCTGTGTAAGTTTATAGAATAGGGAGTATTGATCAGTAAGTCTGCACACACATTATTCAGCCATTGCGTAGCGAGTCCAATGCACAAAGTGGCAAATTTTCATTTGCTCCTTCTATCTGCTTTTGGGACTCAATAACTGTTGAATGTGGAAACGTTCGCGTATTTCCAGCTGCGTTTTGTTCCGCATGTTAAAGCGAAGCTGTTAGCCGCTAGTGGATGGGGATGTTTCGTGTCCGTCAGCAAAAAAGAAGAAAGACCATCAACCACAAAAAGTGTATATCTCTTTTGGAAGCAGGCTTACAACACCCAGGTCAGTATTCATTTTAATAAAGAAAAGCACAAAAAAGCGTCAAACCCGCATAATGGATGATAAGGCACCTGTGAACAATGCGAGGCACGTTCCTTCTCCACGCGTATGCTTCCCGATGAAGAATACGGTTGCATGAGCTGCTCGGGTGGGAAGGGGTAACAGCAGCACACGAACCAGTTAGTGGTGTCACCAAACTTCATATATAAAAGTGAAACTAACCTAGCAAATCATTCAGTTCATTGCAAGACCGATATCTGTAGACCACGCAAAGGCTCCCGAAGAGCAGCGTGAATACGATGAGCGTTGAAAAGTGCGAAATCGTAATGCTCAACACTGGTGTCACGCTAAGAAAAGGCAGAACAAAGCATTTCACATCCCCATCGATGGCATTTGTCTGGTTTTCTAAGAGCTTCGCTAGGCCATCCGCTTTCTCAGGATCGGAATGGCGAGTCAAGATTTTTTTTTATGTACATACCTTCATTATGTAGACACTTTTACCTACTTTGGGTGTCTTGCAAGAACATTGAGGTAAAAATGAGGGGTTCTTCGTGAGTGATCATTAATGCTATTTGCAAGTGCTAATGCCAATACGATTTGTTGAGACGTCGAACCTGCACATCATCATCATTTCTTGCTGAACACCAGGAGGGCGTGATTTGTTCCAGTAAGCCAGTGAGATCCACAACAAAATAATAAGCACATTTTCAGGAGGCCATAAAGTGGCCTTTCCAATTCTCAGTTGCTGTAGTTTTGAAAGTTCTATTCATCAGATGCGTTTTCTATAAATATCGTTTACCAAATGCATGAACTTTACCAAACCGAGGCCAAAATAAAATGTCGCGGAGGCGAGTGAAAATCTTCACGGATTCGTAGTCATCCTACGTCGCATGCCTGCTGCCGGTCACGCTGGTGGCTACTAACGGCAAGCTACTCGTACACTATTAAAGTATGCTCAACAATGAAAACAGCCATTTTAGCATCGACCAGTCTCTAGAGGGCTTGAATTAATCAGCTCAGGCTGTGTAGGATAACGGTTTAGGGATTGCTAATGCTCTAAATCTGGCACAAGTTTCCTGCAGTAAGAATTATCGTGCCTTTCTTTAACTTTAGGGGTTTTGGCTAACAAGGTAGGGCGTTGCGAAGAGGCTCCTGCAAGGGGTGATGTCTATAAAATGGGAGTCGTATGACGAACAGTGTCCTCGGAGAATATAGGAAAAAAAATAGGTGTTATTATACAACACATTACTTCAGGCTGCTTACAAGCCGCAATAGAACCAAATAATAACAACACCTCGCAATAAGGATCTCTCTACAAAAATGTAAACCGTAACCTATGCTGAGCTTTCATGTACAGTATGTGGTGTAACGCGGTAAGCAATGTAGAAGTAGAGCAATTTTCATTTCTTCTTGCACCTGTTTAGGGCGGACTAAAAACACTGCCGTTACACAATATTTCTCCGGAAATGGTTAGCAATTCTTCTTTCGCACGCTGTATATATGCAACAAAGCAGCTCTTCCTTGTTACGTATAATTCTTTATTGAGCTTGAGAACACGTCAATTAACCGCCCACCTAAGACTTCAACTCGCTCAAGATATATACGGAAAAAAACCTCTCAAAATATTTCATCAGTGCTAGCAAGGCATGCTGTGCGTTAAGTTATTGAATGTTTATTTTTTCTTTATTATCGCGTGGATCGCTTCTGATGGGCCTCAACTGCATTGCACCATTTTTTTTATAAATAAAATAACTTCTTACATTTAACGTGTTATCCAAATATAGTCATTTGTAGCCCATATTTTTCTATTCTATATAATGCAGTTTACAAATATTAGGATGCCTTTGTTTGCTTAGCGCCCAACAAAGCGAATTTCGCATACGAATGGACACAGTTCCCATGCACTTGTCTATCGGTTGGTATAGTCTTCTAACAAATTATTCACGATCGTTTCTTTTTTTCCAGCTGAACATCAGGCGATACCAAAAAGGTGCACCGAAGTGCCTGTAATTGGCTCTTGTCACCCACTGAAAGCAACCTGGTTCTACGACGCTAATAGCCAACACTGTAAAACGCTCGAACATGGCGTTTGTGCTAGAGGCAGCAACCTGTTCCCTACGCAGAATCAATGCATGAAAACCTGCATCCGTGAGTACGACCCAAGATGGGCATGTCACATTATAGTACCTATTTACGTCTCCACAGTGTTTTCGTAGTAGAATATCTCGTTTTTTTTAAGCTAGGGTCTGCTCTTTCAAAGAGGGGCTAACTGCCTAAACAAAAGGCTAAGTAAAACAGAGCTATGCAACCTGTCTTTTCTACTGTTATATAGTTATCCTTCAAACATGCTTGTTGTTTATCAGAAATATTTCAGGTGTGTTCATCAAAAATACCTATTTCTTTCCACTGCAGCCAAAATATAAACTGCCAGATTTATGCCCTCGTGCCTAAGAATAACCGATCTGTCGTAAACAGGGTCCCGGTGCTTCAAGTTGGGAATTAATTTGGTGTCGCTCTGTAACCTGCTTGTCTGCTGCTCCCCCAGGTGCTACTAAAGTATCAACGAAGAGCCAACATGTAAAGTAACTGGATGTTTACTTTCTTACGTAATGATATGTGTGATTAGCCGGAAAAAAGTGCAGCAAAAATTACGTTTCTCCTTTTTATTTTTCAATAGACAAAGCAAAACACACAACCCCATCTGCTGTCTGATGAACCGAAACGAAAATGCGGGTTAGATGTGTAAAATGAAAATGTTCGAATTGTGTAGTATTCTCCTTTTTTGCTAACGGTAATTTATGTTCAAAAAAGCGATAACGCTTGAAAAGCTCTTAGAGCTCCCTTTGCATTTATAATAAACATAAGCTATCTGGAGGCGGATGCAGAACGTTTAAATCATGCTGGTTACACTGTCCTGGCACTTATCGCCGAAAATAGGTAGCAAATTCGTTTATTCATTGCGTTTATGCAATGTAGTTTGCAGGCTGATCCATTGTTTTGTAGATTATAGCAGTCCGACGTCTCCTAACTGCTATGCCTGGACTAACACACTCGTTCACAGATTCCGCCGGCACACTACTTTGAAGTGGTGTTAGAGATACATATCAATAACACGATTTTATGCAGAATTTTGTCATATGTACGCAACATACCCGTATGGCTAAGTGATATCCAACTGTTCTACTTTTAAATCATTACCCGTGTACTGTTGTCATCTGTTGTAACTTAGGGCAGCAGTGCACAAAATTTTTGCCGTATTGTGGCTTAGTAAGGGCTTCTGTTTAAAATTTCTGAAGTGTTCGCTTGATTTCCTATATAACAGACATCTTCAAATTTGGTATCGGTGACATTTTTACTAGAGCAGAACTACGGACACCGCTGGCAATAAACTAAAAAGAACTATTTTCTTCTAACATGGCCCGTTCAAAGCAACCTTTACTCGTATAAGAAAAGGAAGTCGCTGGTGTGTAGACACCCTGACAAGAAAATAAAAGATGCCGATACGCATATCCGCCCCCACAACATGAGAATAAATTTAGCATTTTCTACAAACGAAAGAAAATCCTTACTATGACACATGTAATTGGTTTTTTAAAATGCAGCATTGTCAAAGTTTTTGTGTCTTGTACTACTACCATTGTCATCACTTATCTACCACTTCTACCCTTACTTTCCAACATCAAAGACTTCGACTTTCATAAGGCATGTTGACCTTTTCTTAAAGGGACACTAAAGTGAAAAATGATTTCTTCTGCATCAGTAAATTACCGTTCTACAACACCAAAAACACCACTCTTACAGCGATGAGACGTTTGGTAAGCCAGAAAAAGCGCAAGAACGAAATACAGGTGGCGACGCCTGCTTAAATTCCCGCACATGGGGGCTGTGACGTCTTGGATTTTTATGGAAGCTTCTAGGGCCTGCTAATTTTATACAGCCGTACAGATTGACTACATTGTGTTCTAAAGGAACCAAATATTAAACATGGCAAGTTTCGGGAACCTTTATTAAGCCAACGCGGCCCAAATGCGTTAACTTAGTTTGGTATCCCTGACGTCACGCTTACGTACCGGCGCTGGGGTTTCAGCGCGAAATTCAAATACTGATACTTGAACCTTCATTTTCTCATCTAATAATCAAACTATTTTTTTAGATGACTGCCTGCAGGGTTCTCAAACAATGCTTCATTAGTCTAAACTGATTTATTGTTTCGCTTTAGTGTCCCTTTAGTGTCCACCGAAAACACGAAGCAGACCACGAGTGTTTGGGCAGCTTGCAGCATGCTTGTTCCTTACCGCGAAATAAAGCGCATCGATTTTTTTTCGTAGTTTTGTCTCGATAATTATAAGGTAGGCTGCTTTGTGCGGCTGTGTAGGGTGTGAGTATATTTTCCCAAAATATGAACGACGCGCAACCGGAAACTAGAAATTGCCACTAGGCGGTGATTATCTGCCAAAGAAAAAGCCTCATATATTAATGGAACTTTCTCCTTCTGCCACATTCACGAAGTTAAGTGCATTCACATCATTGAGGGTGCGATGCAACTGGAAGTAATAACCAGCAAACACAATGCCTCGTGCCTCTTATGTGTAACACACGGACAATATGTCATACAGCTTAAAAAAGTAACTTCTTCGAAGCTATGATAAAAAAACGATCATCAACAGCAGCACGTGTAATTAAGGTCAGTCGTGACGCCAGTAACATCAGCGGCACCCACTTTTTTACGACAGTAATATATCTTAAAAGTTGAATGGAAGAAAAAGATATACCATTAAGCTTCTTGCGCATACGCTTTGCTGCATGCTATACCATTTGCTAAGTATTCTGAATGTATGCTTTTTCAGCGATGACTACACAGAACGCCAAAATCTGCCTGCGGCCACCAATTCAGGGCCCATGTGGCCCGGTATTTGTGGCTTACTACTTCGATTACCTAGAACACCATTGTAAAGTTTTCAACCGTACGATCTGCGCTGAAGGCGTGAACGATTTTGCGACAGAACAAAAGTGCCAAGCGACGTGTCTTCGTGAGTACATTTGGGATATAAAGAACTTTGTCAAAACGGAACCTGGTTTGTTTTGTGCTGATAAATAGGCTTTATTTAGGTACGCCTAAGTCCTCACCAACCGAAGTGAGATATAGGTCCTTGAATACTGAGCGCCAGTACTACTACAGATGCTTCCATGGTGCAAAATACGCACTACAACGAATGCGATCACGATAAACTGCCGCTAAACAAACATCTACAGTCGTCACTGGGAGATTATTTTAATGTTCCCACCTTTCACGGTCTGCCGCCGTGTTATTTGTTCTGTTGGGAAATATTGAATTTTTTTTCACGAACTGGTGTTTCTTAGACATACCCGGTACTTGAAATTAAGGTGTGTGACCGATCAGGCCAATAGACATGTTGTTTTCTGCACAAGCAAAACAAGCGCGGTAAGCTTAGCGGAATTAAGAGACTGAACGTGAAAGAAAATATGTCCTATTTTAGATGTACATGAACAGTTTTGAATTTGGATGCTGATAAGTGCATTTTCTACTGGCGACGTAACTGGGCACGTTTAGTGTATTAAGTATAGAGAAGAAAGAAAACTGGGCAAGTAATTATTGGGTAATCGCTAGTAATAGTGCTTTCGTAGTATCGCTCGCTTGCATCTTCCTTTCGCTGTTATAATTAGCAATAACTATTAGATTTCCTTAAATTAAATGACCTGAACGCCTCTTGGGAACCCTAAACACTTTTGATGTGCTTAGAAACCTTATTGTGAGAGGGTATTCTACGCTACTCTTCGAAAATTTTGGAGGGAACTGAAGCATCTTGGGGCGCTATAACATAAAGCTATTTCAAACTTTTCTATTCCAATTCTGCAATCAGCCCTCAGCGATTGGTTACAAACGTTTTTTTACCACCCCCACTTCGCCTGTCTGTCACGCGACTTCACGAAAACCGCGACACCTCTCCACCTGATACGACGTGTACACACTGATTATGCGTGATTGCAGCGAAGAAAAGAAAAATGGTTATTTCTGATTCGACGCCTTTTCGACGTTACACCTCGACTATTGGTCAAAAGCTTCAGGGCTGTACCCACTTCACCTGCCTGTCACGCGACGTCGGAAGACCGCGAAAACTCAGCGCGTCAACGTGACATGTGCGCGCTAAAGATACATTAATATGCCAAATAAAACTGAATTTTTTTCTGAATAGCCGCAGACTGCCCCGTTCCGAAAGGAATAAAAGATGGCTGCCGCCGATCACTCAGGCACTGGCTACTCGCCCCTGCCGGAGAGCCTGGGTTTATAATAATTATGATATAATGATTCATTTCCATCACCATTACATTGATGGAGGGGATGGAAATAAAAGTGATTGACGCTTGACTATGTTCCCACCCCCCGAACAGCAGGTGAGCAGTGGCATGCGACGGCACTTCTGTCACGACAGCAAATACAAAGTCAAACAAAGCATTAGTACAAAAACAAGTATGCAAAATACACAATCACCTGCGTATGTGAAAAAAATATAAACAGATTGAAAAGAAAGGCAAGTACAGCAACTGAGAACAAAAACGCTTACGAACCAGCGAAAGAACAGCAACCAAAAATGCGCTTATAACACAATTAGACACGCAAACGTTCACAGATGCCTAAATGTTGGACAATCAAAGGGACGCGTTAAGGAGAAAGTAGTAGCGAAGGTTAGAGCAGCTAATGCTTCCTAAGTCTATATTTTCATCAATTATATTTGTTAAGTAAGGATGGAAGTGATATGCTACCATTTGGTGCCCATAGTTTGTTCTTACTTTTGGTAATACCCAGTGGAGTTTATGCCGGCGTGGATATGTGCAATGAAATAATTCAATCGGGGCTAAGTCAGATATATAACTTATGCTACATCTTTGTTCTAGTTTGTAGGTGCGTATTTGCATATAATAAATCTTTCTGCGGGGCCGTGTAACGTTTTCGAGAACTTTCGGCACGTTTACGACCTCGTTCTGCTAACTCTTCTTTGCTGAGGATCCGTTTTAGCGTCATTCTTAGGCTTCCGTTGCATGCCTCCGCGATTGTCGACGAGCCACCGCAAGCTAAGTAAGAGAAAGCGGACCAATCACAGATGCCGGCAACACCCTTTTCATCCAGTTATCGATATTCAGTGCAGTATCTCGGCCCCATCGAATCCCTTTCCACTTGAGCATGCTCCTCGCCCCTCTTAAGCTAATTAGATAAGTGAAGCCGCTCAGTGCGGGCAATGTTATTCGTTTTTCACGCAAACAAAAGTGGCCTCCTGTGAACGAGGGGAGCATTTGATTGGTTTGATCAGACAACCCTGCGGGTGACCGCCCGATGCTTGGGTTGGCGGTTACGCAAATTTGGCGTCTGGAGATTGGAATAAAAACATATTGGAATAGTTTTACGTTATACGGCCCCTGGGTGTGTTTGAACGATGCTTTTATTCTTCGTGCTGAGAGGCTTGTACAGGTATGCTGCGGTACGCACATCGGTTGTACGGTGCCTCACATTAACCGATGGCAGACGCTATTTGGGCGTGCTTCTCCGCTTTCGTCTACGCTGCAGCTCGTAACATAGTACCGTGCACTGTCCGCGGCATCGTGCAGTTCCAAACAGCACATACGTACGTACATTTGCTACTAATACATTACATCGTAACGTCAGCCCTTCCTGGGACGTTGCAAGACGTGAGATCAAAATATGCGACAATGTAGGACGGGATATGAAACAAAGAAATAAAAACACAGAAGTCCATCGTAAATGACCCACCAGGCTAGCAATACCGCACTCAGGTGCCACTGACGGATGCTATAGACTCTCGATGCTAATAATTTCAAAGAAGGTTCTTTTTCTAGTATTTCAAATTTACTCCCCCTGGTCAATTTACTGCGAAGTTTCCTTGCGAGCTATGCCAGACTGCTGACATTAACCCTGCTTTTTTTATGTAGGGTCTTCTTCTGACAAGTGTTGCGGAATGGGCGCGCCCATTTTATTGCAATTACATTCCCGTTAATTAGAACTTGTCGCAATTTCATTACTTTCAAAACAGACGTCTGGGCGAGTTGGTAAGACAGACGACCAGAGTTGCAAGTCAGCGCTCGCCCGTGTCGTTTCTCCTTGCTTGTCCCCGTGAAAACCGCGCTGTTCTGTTTCAAATTCATTCCTTTCAATTCATCGGAATGACAAAAACTTAGCGCATTGCCACTCCAGCAATGGCCGGGCAGTTGAATTCCATTCCTGCAATTCTTCAACATAGCAAAAGCATCATGGTAGTATAATCTAGTTACCGATGAGCGCACTATAAAGCTAATGTCATCAGGCGCGTTAAGAACTACAAAAATGCGGAAAACAGGTTACCAAGGTCGAGGGTAGTAGCTTGGCGACATATCTCGTGCAGTAGAACCACCATACTAATTCCCTAGGGGCAGTTCAGCCACTACCTATTGTATTTGCATGGTCAGCATGTTTTGACGACTTGTGATGTTTTATTATTGTTTAAGCTTGAGTGTGTTAATGCTAAAAGGACGACAGCATATATTTGCTTAGGTGTCCTCGTGATTTTCAAATGCTGCAATAAAGGTCGCGAGCAGTGCAAGGTGCAAAAGCAGACTTCATTTTAGTTTTATTCATCGAAATATTGCCGCAAAATATCATGAGCTAAATGAGTGCTTCGCCGTTTAGATTTAAAAACCCGAAGTGTAAATGATGGTTGCTTCAGTGGTTAATTGTAAAACAAGATAGCGAGATAAAACAATTGCCTTCTACCTATGTGCTCCGCTTCAGAAACATCTGCTGCTCGAAAGAGATGCTTGACAGCCGATTTCGATGTGTTGTCATTATCAGAGATGTATAAAATATGCGTTCCACGTCAGCTGAAGTCGTATTCACAGTGAAAAGTGCCCTTGCGAGGCGGGAAAGCGAGGGAAAGCGGCTAGCGTTCGCTTTCCAAGTTGTCAGGGGCAACCGTGTCAGTGCAAGTTCCCTCTGTAAGGTAGAGAGACACTTCCCCTGCAATGGATCCACGCATATTGTCTTTGTTGGTATTTTCATTTTGCCTGACGTTTTTAAACATCAGTCTACTTGGCCCTGCTTCAGGGTCTGCATTCTCGACGTTGCTGGCGCTGTCATGCCCTAACAAAAGAGGCCCCCTCCGCATCACAGCAGAACGTATCTGGTCGGTTGTGATGAAGACCAAGAAGACATACACCGGGGCTGAAGTTTTGATGTTAGACGTCCTGATCTTGATGTGAGGTTGCTACAGTGGTGATTCCGGAAGCAGACACGAGCTCACCTGACCTTCCGCCAGCAGGCTTTCTTCCTACCGCTTCCGGCAAAAAACTAGGCGGACGTGGTAATCGCACAACCCCGCATGCAGCCGGTTTGCCTAAACACCGAGTAAAGCATGGTTCGCTCCACTGGAGGCCCACTTTTAGCTTCGCCACACTACCTCAGAGAGCACACGGTACTGCCACCCCTTTTAATCTCTGCTGTCAGATGTGGCTTAGAAGGTGGGCGATGCTAATGCGGAGCCTCTGGGCGACACACCCTGCCAACGACTGAAGCAAACGATACTGGAACGTACATTACAAACGTATAGCACGCGCGTACCTAGCAGCTCCTCAATATGGCGAACAGCCAGGCGACCGGCGGCCTTCACAGCTGCTCAGCGTCATGCAACGGTTCTTGCGTGTGAGCCACATCAGCACGCACAGCACCTGCCTCAAGTAGTCGTTCGTGCAGCCCGTGCTCCGTCGCACTTCTTCGTTATGGCTTTCTGCGCGCACGTTGTATCTCGATAGCCTTGCAGCATTGACTGACACCGCCTATGACATTGTCTCTCCAACCATAACCGATGCCTCCACTGCCCCTGAGGTTTCTGGTGTTTCAGTGTTAGAGGAGCGCCTAGACCAACTCGCTGCTTGCATAGCCCCTGTGCGTTCGCTGTCCCATTACTAGCACCCTCCACGACGAAGGCGTCGCTCTCCGCGCAATGACTCTTTGTGTCGTTCGAGTACATCTTCGATCTCCGGTACGACAGGATGTTACAGCACAACGGAAGAAAATGCACTTTGCCTACCTACGGCCGAGGGGATCACAGAAATCGACCTGTGACCTCGCTCCTCAACCCGGCCGCCGCTTCAGGGTTACGGAGCGAATCTCAGGGACGAAATTCCGAGCGGACGCGGCACAAGAAGTGTGCTACCACCTGCCAACGCGATCGTTGCTCCAGATCCACACGACGAACACTACTTTCCGCTAACTCATGATTGATAACCACGCACGGCCTGCTCTCATTCACTATTCATGTGCGTCTACGTCACACGTTTCGGTGGGTGTTCATAACAGCCGACATTGCCCTTCCCAACATTGGATGCGACATCCTATCAAACCGCGGCTTGGACGTAAGCTTCCGATATTTTCACCTTATCGACAGCCTACACTAACGCATGGCCTTATATGTGTGGCAATCTGCGCTATCTCTATAGGTGTGCTGACGACTAACTCAATTCTCTATTGAATTATGCGTTGAAAGATTCCCAACCTAACTATCCTGGCAGCGACAAATATACGCATTCTAGCTCACTGCGCATTCGTGTAAGCGAATCTCTTTCTTTCCTTCTTTTTCCAGTTATTGTAGGTCCTATTGTGTGCGAAACCACAAAACGAAAAACCCGTTACCGAGACTGTATCTCAGAGCGTGTGTATGCCTTTATTAGGTTCAGATTGCAGCGCGCACTTAAGTGTTTGGTCTTGCTGTTCAGCCTGTGTGTGTGTGTTGTGCAGTTCGCAATCACGCATCCAAAGCAAGTTCTGTGTCCTAATGTACCTGCTGTCCTACATTCAGTTTCAGTTTCAGTTTATTGAGCGTTTGAAATGTTTTACAGAAGCAACTCTAGGAGGTCCCATAGTCAAAGACTGAGGAGGGACCTCCAACAAAAAATACATAGAAAAAGTTTACTTAATGCGGTTAACAACAGCAGTAGCAATCCTAGGAACAGAAAGTATTAACAAAGTCGAGTCATAGTAATAACAACAAAGTATAAACACGAAAAGCAGATCCAAGGAGTATTATTCGACATACAGAAGCGTAAAAAATATACAGCACAATCACTTTCCCAAGAAGTGGTGACGAATTTTCTTCTTAAATAAATGAATGGAAGGAGATGATTTAATGGAGGGTGGTAGTGAATTCCATATTGATGTTGCCAAAAAGTTCGCAGTAAGTTTGCCGTAGTTAGTCCTTGGTTTCGGTAGGAGGTAGTTATTATGGTGTGAAAATCGAGTGCCAGTGAAATGGGGGGTTTGGTCTTTTGATATCAACGAAATTGGTAATTCTCCTCGACAAAATTTATACGTCAGTACACTAAGACAACATTTATTTAAATCCACTACGGACAAAATATTATATGTGCGGAGTAATGGCAGAGCACTACATGTAAAATTGCTGTAACTTATTATTCTCAAAGCTTGGTTTTGTGTGTGTTGCAGGGGAGCCAAGTGAGTTGCGTAAGTATTACCCCAAGAAGAAATGCAGTAAGAGATGTGGCTGTGAATAAATGCGTAATAGAGTGAAATTAATATACGTATAGGAAAATAGGGGCGGACTTTGATTAGTATTCTGATACAATATGCTGCTTTACGCGTTAATAAGGATATGTGATTTGTAAATTTCAAATGATTGTCCAGTTCAACTCCAAGAAATGTTGCATGGTCAACAGCCTGAAGCGAAGTCGGACCAATGTTAATGCATGGCTTCTCCTGTACACTTTTTTGCGCGGATGAAAAAATTACAAATTTCGATTTAGTAGCATTAATACTGAGCATATTATCTCTGTACCAATTAACGATTTTAACCACGTCGGCATTAAGGTAACATATTAGCGATTCCAAGGAAGTGTTAGAAGAATAAATTGTTGTGTCGTCAGCGTATAAAATACAACTGGAATGTGTAATGTATTCTGGAAGGTCATTGATGTACACAAGGAATAAAATTGGTCCTAGTATTGAGCCTTGTGGAACCCCTATGTTAGTTAGTTTGGCACGCGAATGTGTATCAGAAATAGAGACGATATGTTTTCGATCATGTAAATAACTACGAATTAGGGAAAGTGCTGGACCACACACGCCAACAGCGTTTAGTTTAGCAAAAAGTATGTCATGATTTAACGAATCGAATGCTTTAGAAAAATCAATAAACAAGGTACCAGCCAATTCACCTGTGTCAATGGCTGTTATAAGATGATCGGTTAAAGTTATGAGCGCTAATTCAGTTGAATAACCAGATCGAAAGCCAAATTGATAAGGGGACAACATACTGAACTTCGTGAAATAGCTAGTTAAACGCACTACGAATAACTTTTCAATTATCTTGCTGAAAAATGATAAAATAGATATAGGGCGGTAGTTTAATAACGAGTTCTTGCTACCCTTTTTGAAAACAGGAATAACTTTGGCGATTTTTAAGCAGCTAGGAAAGACGCCAGTTTTGAATATTAGATTTATTATGTGTGAGAGTGTGTCACTGATAAGATGAGCTATAAGCTTTACATGAGATGAGTTGAAGTTATCTAAACCAGCTCCAGTGTTCTTTAAGCTCAGAATGGTCATGCGCACTTCTACTGGGGAAACTGGACCGAGAAAAAAACTGCGTGGCAAACGATGATAAGCCTTGTCGATGTGAACTGAGAGACGTGGCTGGTCGGGGCAAAAAGAATCGACAAAGGCGTTAGCAATGGCTGAAGGATTATTAAGGGTTTGTTCGCCAACTTGAATAGCAGTTATGGCGGGATTTGGCGATGTTCTGTTTAAAAATTCATTGATAATTTTCCACTGTTTCTTAGAATCGTTGCCAGCACGGTCAATTTCCTTTTCATAATACTCTTTTTAGCGTTTTTAAGAAGCCTGCTCAAAATATTCGAGTAGCACTTGTAACGAGTGAGCAGGGTCACATTAAATGGCTTCTTTTTTGTTTTTTTATAAAGATTATCTTTTCTGCGCACGTATTTGAGAAGATTATCAGTCATCCACGGACAACGAGGAAAAGCGAACCTTTTCTTACTCGTGGTTATTGTGGTTGATTCGGAAGTAGCGTTAGAAATTATATTGCAAAACAATTCGAAGGCGATTTCTGGATTTTTTTGCGACATAACGGGGTACCAATTAACTTCGGCGATTTTCCTAACAAATGAAGTTTTGTCAAGATTTTTTCTTTTAACATGCATATCTGGAATATTGATATTGGAATTTATGCGCACGAATATTGTATAATGATCAGTTAGTGAAACTTCAATGACACCAGATCCAGGAGTAACCATGAGATTCGACAATGCATGGTCAATTAGTGTATCCGGACCATTTATATTCCGCCGAGTAGGTACAGTTACAAGTGATTCAAGGCCATGTCCGTTCAATGTATCTGTATAAGCAGTGTATGATGAACTGTGAACATCTAAAAGATTAATATTGATGTCACCCATAATAATGATGTTTTTACACTCTAGCGATAGCGTGTGCAAAACATGGTTAAGTTCTAAACAAAAATAATTAAAGGATGACGACGGTGATCGATAAATAGAACCAACCACTAAATTTTTGGCGTCAATATCGAGAAATGATGCGTTCAGCTCAATCCACACTGATTCACAATTTACTTGATTAATTGTTAAGTCCCGACGCCTGGAATATTCTAACTTTGATGAAATGAAGACAGCTGCGCCACCATGACAGCTGTCTTGACAGTGCTATAACAACGCGATAATCGACTTTTCAAATTCATAACTGCTATTAGCACTCCATCTGATCCGAATATTGCACGCGAAACAATATAAGGATACGCATGTACCTTGTGCGGCATGTTGAGTAGAATATCTATTGAACAACTGCGCTTTCTTGCAGTGGAACTGGGTCTTCATTACTATATAGCTGTCAGTTACTTAATAAAGCCCTCAAGAGAGCCACTATTCAATCTTCAGATGCAATATGACTGTCGATTGCTCCGCTGCTCCTACCACAACATAAAGTGAATTGTTGTGGGGCGAATGATAGTACGGATGTCCGTAGACGTGTCAGTGCACCATGTTACAACATAAATGTGCATTAAATACTTCGGCTGAGCACATTTTAGCAAGAACTGTGCTCAGCACTCATTGTGCTATTTCTGCATTCGAAGAATCGAGCACAACACTAATTAAAAAAGCACATCATCAACCTAAAGAAGAAAGTCCGGGAAGTTCATAAACATAAGTCGTTGACCAATATTTGTATCAATTAACATACAACTGAAACACAGAAGGAAAAAAAACGGAAGTTTTTGTTTCGGGTCTGGAGTTCGTTCTCACCTCTTTCTCAAGAGAGCAGTACCTAATAGAAACCGTGCTCACTAAATACAATATTACGCGGTTGGTTTGATACGTTCCGAGTTAACATTTCGGTTTAGCTCACTGAAGAAATCTTTATACAGACATGAAAGTTTCCCAGAAATGAGAACTTGTTCGTTTTATACACTTTACAGACAAACAGAAACCTTTGTGCAGCTTGCATCCAAAATCCGGAAAGTGTTGGGGCAGCAACTTGCGCTGGTACTTTCAAGAAAGCAGTAATGTGTGTCATCTATTTCCAAGAAATCAATGTGGTGCAAATCACAATGCATTTGCGTCGGCGAAAAAATGCGTGGACAGGTGCAGCTGTAAGTATGAGGTTTTATTTGTATTACCTTCTCTGAACCACCCCGATGGCTCAATGGCTACCGCTTCCTAATACTGAACACAAGGCTACGGGAAATATTTCCCGTGTATGTGGTGGCATTTCGGTTGGCCCACGATTTAGCCAAGCGTTAGAAGTGCTGTTTCTTGGTGTCACGTTGAAGAACCTAATGAGATCACACGATTTCGTATCTCCCTGCCACCGTACCTGGGTTTGTGTCGAAGAACTCGAAAAGACCGCAATTCACTTACCACCTGCTGATATGACGGTGCGCAAAGCCCGCAGCGCAGATCAAGCACATTGAAGCAAACAGTTATTGTATTATCGATTAGGTCTGTCCGAAACGTTTTGCCGTGATTCGGCAAGTTGCGAATGCCACACCGAGCTGAAGTGGCAAAGCAAGGCCTAATGTAGAATTTGTCCCTGAAAGGGAAACTATTTATGCGGCTTTCTACGCTGAGGACTTCAGGCGACTCAGAATTGGTTCCCATCACCCCGGACAAAATTTTCGAGAGAGGGATGCTTTAATTTGCACCATGATAATGACACTGCTGACACTGTATTGACAGGACGTGAGTGTTTACACGTAATGCTAACGCTTTGTCCCGTGGCTGTCATGTTAAAAAGGTAACGGCAATTCAAAAGGAAAGAACATTGCGGCTGAAGGGCCTAATAGAATATACACAAGGGCTCTTCAAGCAATGGAAAAATGGTTGAACTAGTGTATGGAGGCTAATGATATCTTTTTTTTAATGTGACTACATTCTGTCTCTGTTTTGTAAGATTAGGGTTGAAGATAGATATACAGAGGACAAAGATAACGATCAAACACCGGGCAAGTGAACAAGAGTTCAGGATCGCCAGTAAGCCTCCAGAGTCTGTGAAAGACTTCCTTTAGCTATGTCAATTGCTCACAGGAAACCCTGATCATGAGAACGAAATTTACAGAAGAATAAAAATGGGTTAGGGCGCATATGGCAGACGTTGTCAGCTCATGACTGAAAGCTTACATTATGACTGAAACGAAAGGCCTACAATCAGTTCATTTTATCGGTGCTAACGTTTGGGTAAGAAACTTTGAGACTGACAAAGAAGCATGAGATCAAGTTTAGGACCGCGCAAAGAGCGATGGAACGAAGAATGTTAGGCATAACGTTATGAAACAGAAAGATAGCGGTGAGGATCAGCTAGCAAAATGGAATAGCCAATATTATAATTGACTTTAAGAGAGAAAATGGAGCTGGGCAGGTATGTAGTGTGTAGATTCGATAACCAATGGACCATTAGGTTTACAGAATGAGTGCGAACAGGATGGAAAGCGCAGTCTAGGGCGGCAGAAGACTAAGTGGGGCGATGACATTAGGAAATGTGCACGTGCTGGTTTGAATAAGTTGGCGCCACACAGGGGTAATTGAAGATTGCAAGGAGAAGCCTTCGTCCGGCAATTAACATAAAATAGGCTGATGATACTGCTGATGATGATGTGGTCACATTCGTGTATCTGAAAGTTCGAGAGGATAATTTTTTCAAGGTACTTCACGAACTTCTGAGACAATCCTCGTACACAACCTGAAAGCCTTTCTATATGTAGCATACGGATCAATTAATCGCCCACGAATACGGGATAAATCTTATTACCAGCTCATTGCGAGAAACCTGCACTCAAAATAGTCTACACGGATGAGCCATTGCAGAGACGTCAACAAATACCCATTTTACCAGTTGTTTTTATTCTAATAAAAGGCAAGTGTGCCAGCACCCCAATAAGTGCCACAAAACTGCACAGCAGAAAAGCCAACCCTCAGTTGAGTCCATTTTAAACAATTTCTTGAAACAAAAGACGAACACAAAGCTTATCTTCGACGGTAGAATTAAAGGCATAGCGAACCGGTCACACATGGAGACGTGCGAGTACAGCTAAAGATAAGTGTTTAGGTGACACAAGTTTTAACGCTGCTACATGACCAAGTCCTAATAAAGGTAATTTTAGAACTTCGAAGGCCACCCCATGCCCAGCGTCATTTCAAAAAATACCCGTGTGACATGGGTATTATCGTTGCATCAGGTGCTGACGAAAGTTGATGCTCTCCTGTCGGTCGTATTTCCTGAACCGTCGTCGTACGGCACCTGTATTCCCACTTACAGCATTCCTCACTGCGCAAGCATCGTCGCTCGCTCTGTGTCAGCCAAGGAACTCTTCCTGCTCCGCAAGAGGAGTTGCTCCGCGTGTTTGCATCACGTGTTCTCGACTTCGCGTATAGTTACAACATTAGGCGACCATCTTAATTGCAACGCTTAACCTGGCTATCGATTTCACTGAATGGCATTTGGGTGGCACTACTAATTTACAACGCAACCTTTTTTTTTCTTCCAAACGCTCCCGAACTTTCCTGATTGTCGCAGCTAGGTTATGCCGTCTTGCCGAATAGCTAGTATTTGAAACAAAATTGAACTGCCTGCCCCACGGCGGGATTGAGTCTCAGTCCTCACGCAAGGCAGTCTAATGTTCGAACCATAAAGCCTCAATGACACGTAGACTGCATTCGTGTCAACGTCAACTAGTTGTTTGAGATGACCACCGTGAGTTTCCCCTTGCGTAGCAGGGATGCGTGAGGGCACATTCACCTGCGCTGGCCAGTTTATATTACATGACAGACGCAGGAACGAAATGACCAAATATAGGTTACTCGATTAACCGCTTCCCGAAAGCTCGCTTCACGTAGATTCCAAGATGCTGTACAGATCTGCGTCATATTTGTCACTTCTAATGTTTAATTTTACGTACTAGAGTGTCTTTGAAATAGTGTTGAAATCTACGATACAATTATATGCTGTCTAAAAATGTTAAAGATTGTCTAAATACTTCAAAAGCTTCTGCATTTACCCATGGTAATGGGCCTACGCCTTACTCTTCATTTCTACGTCATCTTCATTGCTCATAAGGCTATCTTGAATGCTATTCTCAATTACATTTTTCGTTATATAGCTTTTTTGTACCAAGGTAGTCTGAAAAATTGTAAAAATAATTGCAGATGGGCCTGCGCAACATTGATGCAGGAGAAGTTTGCAAGATTCGTAGAGCGAAAGACTTTAATCTAGTAATTTTTTATGGGACAACTGCATATCGGGAACATTAAGAAGGTGCAAATCAGTGTACAAAGGAAATTAACCAATTCTTTCTATGAACTTACGTACAGGCAAGGCAGCTTGTTTCATTTTATTCTCAACTACCCCCATCAGACACTTTAGTTCTTCACTGTACCGTATAAGGGCTAAACAAATGTGAATGCGTTGCGCCCTAAAGGAATGGTATCTCTACTAAGACGATGACAGTGGAGAACCTTAAGCGCTTCTAGTATTACCTGTGGTATGGGTGTGTTCGTAAGACAAACAAGTGAATTGTTACAGCAGATTTCTAAGACAAGCTTCAGTGGACGTACGAATGTAGCCCAAAGCGAAAGTGTATTTAGGAACTCTACCTTGCTAAGACTTTAGTGATTTTTGTCGGTGAAGTTAGTAATTATGGGTTAATTAATAGCTAATATTGAAATATCAATAACTGTGTTAACATTTTGTTTATATCTTCCTCAGATCGCAAAGCTCCAGTACGCTCCACATCTCATGAACAAATAGACCAGGAGACGAAGATGACCCGGAACCGATTCGGGCGTTCCAGCTTGAGAAAGTTGATTAGCCGTTCATAATAAAACTTCTCACAAATAGTAGGGTTGTTTGTGAATGCATGGTTCTTCTAAAATTAATGTCATGTTTAACAAGTGCAGAATAAAATGCAGTTGCTAAACACTGACCGGATCTCTGCTTGGCTTCTATTATTCCTCTTTCAAACTGATACGGACCACAAAAAATATATCTTCTTAGTCACTACCGGCATAAAACTGCGCATATAACGCGGGAAGTAGATCGAAATTTCGACGCCTGTAAATTGCTCACTGCAACTTGCCTACTGCGTATGCAGCCCAGTAATAAAGGCCTATTTTATGCCGCTCGCATTTAAACGGACACATTTGTTGCAGAGGAGGGCCGCTAAGAAAACGTCCCGCATAAGGCTATTTGAGTGGTATTTCAGGTCAAATCTGTCTTGTTTATAAGCACATACGGAAGACGAGCGGTATTCATACAGAAGTTACTTCTATTTATGTATAAAAAAACTCGCCGTTCAAGCACTCCCACAGATGGTTAAACCATCTGGGTTATTCGGGACGGTTCCGCGACGGTTCCTTAAACGAAGGCTTCGTAGGCTGCCGGATCCTCGGTACCAAGTTGTTGTTTGCGCTTGGCTGCACGAGTCTGCTCGAGGCTGCAGCATCGGCACGGCGCAGACGAGCTCGCTACCGGTTTTGCTTGCGGCCTTGCCGATCGGACACTGCCTGCTCCTCAGGAGTACGTCTGACGCGTGGCCTACCATTTCCGAGTCGGAGAGACTTCGCTGCGCGCGCGCTCGGCTGCGAGAGAGAGAGAGAGAGAAAACATTTATTATTTGTAATGAGATTGGGTGTCTTCGTCGTAGGGTGGAGCCCTTAGTTCAGGGCCCCATTGGACGGATCAGCCGTTGCTGCTCTTGCGGGTTTGAGCTGGTCAGCGCAATCTCCCAGGAGGAAGGTGGAGGTCAAGGAAAAGAGGAGTAACTGGGAGGGTGTGGGCACTCCCAGGTGAAATGATATAGTGTGGGTATTCATTATAAAATATGAAGACGCCAAATGAGCAGACACACACAAGAGAAGAAAACGGGACAGGGCGCCTGTGAAATTAGTAATCATGGAATAATTAATAGCTAATATTGGAAGATCTCTTGTGTGTGTCTGTTTATTTGGCGTCTTCATATTTTATAATGAATAGCTACCAACTAGCCCAACAAGAAGTGCTTTTATAATATACTGTGGGCTTTGCTCCACAATAGGGACTGTATGAGGGATATTATGTGGGGTGGAAGAGGTGAAGATAAAAGAGGCAGGGAACTGAATTAGGCTGAAGCTGTCGCCACGCGACGCCATCTTCCATTTATGCGATGGAGAGCAAGGACGTCACTACTTGCGCAGCCAATTGCGCACCTCACTTTCTCCTTTTCTTTTTTTGCGCATGCGCATAAGGTCGTGCCGGAGGAGCTTTTCACGTACAGGCGACAGACGCACCGACAGACCGGCGAACGAATCGGCTAGCCATAATTAGTTGCGCTGTAAAATCGGGCTCTCTGTAATAAAAGGCACGCTCTGTATGAAGCGGCCACTACGCTGTTGTGCTTTCCGTCAGGCAAAGTAAGGAGCGCGAGGAAGTGTCAGCGCACAGGTTAAGGGGACTATTATTCAGAAGAGACTGAACTCGATTGAATGCGGGGTTTATGTGTATCGCGCGCATTGGTTGAATGCCTGCGCCTTCTTATGTCAAGTGTGCCGAAAATAAAAAAAATGTTAGATACCCACGTTGTTCTCCTAACACACGAAGTATGCTTTAGCGGAACGTGCACTTAAACTGCGAAAGCTATCGGAATGGATGCTGTAATATTTATGCAGATATGTCTTCTCACGTATAGGTGTACATGTTTTTCAGAATAGAATAATTTACTTACAATACAGGTACAATACAAAATGTGCAACAAAGTTTCAGCTGCTAGCTTTTAACACCTATTGAGTACATATATATACGAAGCTCTGAAAATAAAAACCAACAAAAAAACAGCAACAATATATGCAGACATAGGTGGGCAGTACTTTGTGCCTAGAAATTTTAAAACATCAAACAGCCATGAGCTTGAATGAACTTCATGCGTTTGTGACAAATGAATACTCGGCCTTCCAGTTTGGCTTCTCTTCGTTCATTAGAATAGTTCCATTTAAAATCAAGATTAGGCAAATTAGTCCACATGTTCAATATCACAAACAGAACAAACAGAAGTCATCACACTTAGTCTAAGATCATACTTTCCCAAGTGCTGCAATAAAATTCACAGTAGTTAAGCTATCTAAGAAGAACTTAAAAAGATAAGTGCTCGTAGGGATATTGAAAAGATAGCTGGCCACGACTAGTGTGAAAAAAAGAGAGAATGAAAATGCAGCGCAAGAATCCACGTATTTGGTCTAAAGCATCTGCAGCGAAGACAACGATTATATCCACCACCTAATTCACTTTAATAGGAAGCCTTTGCTCAGATGCTCATATCTAAATACATGTAAAAGGAGAATTCGTTTTTCTCGGCAACCACTGCATTAAATTTGGCGAGGTTTATTGGATTGAAAGAAAAACCTATAATCTAGTGACTGCTGGTTTCCAATTTTTTATTTATGCCGTCCTTTTTTTATTAAATAATGGTAAAAATTGAATATTTTCAGAAAACGAAACTATCTAGTTTACAACTCCGTAACTCAGCGAGGAAAAATTATATCACAATTCTGTGAATTGCATCTAATGGTACCTTTACAGCGGACAAAACTGATATGTTACATATGAATCTAAAAAATTACTAATATGGGAATACAGCTTTTGCAGAATCCTTGTACACAAATTAACAAATCTACCTAAGCTATAAGATGGCATGAAATTTGTCCGCTTTCAATGATCTAATGGGTGCCGTTTACAGAACCGCACTATCTGTTCTTGATTCAGAACTAGTTTTTATAAACTTCGTGCTTCTATATTTATTTAGCTTTCAAATTTGTGAAAATCCTTTTCATAAAATTTTGTCCCTAATTCAGCATTCCGCTTGCAGCATTCACTAGAATTTAACTTTGTTTCTCAAATGCGATAAATTTGATGAAAATCGGTGCAGGGGTATCTCAGAAAAACGTTTTTGCGTTTTGCATGTGCTCGAATAGGCCGCGTTGGAGTTGGGCCCGAGCTAAAGCTTCCTCTTAAACCAATGCTAGCAAGAGAAACTATCTGCAAGTTTCTCTTTACAGAGCTTAAGATGTCGCGTCAAAATTCGAGAGAAAATCGGAATTAGCTAATATCCAGCCTATACCAGTATGTGACAAATCGCCAGCCTTTACAACAAAATATTCTAATGCCATCTCGGACATCAACATCCTATGAAAATACCACCAAATAATATCAAGTATCGAACGCTTGACAAAAGCGTCGCCGGAGGTACCAAGGGTTGCCTGTCGCCGCAACAGAAAACTTAAAGACATGTTAGTGCATGCAGAAGTCAGCAAACATCATTTCCCTATCATAAAAGCATGTTGTTGCCCCAGTTGCAAAACATGCAGGCATCTTCAAAGTGACATTAAAATTAAAAGCGGTGAAAATTAGCTTTTCTTGTACAAGTTCGGGAGCGACATATATGTTTGAATGTTCCTTCAATAAGAAATATTATATCGGTGAAACAGGACAATCGATCAACGTCAGATTAAAGGGACATCGCGCAAACATAGCTAAAAAGCTTCCCGAAGCCGGAGCCAAGCATTTCAACGAACCAGGTGATAACTTTGGTGAACTTAAACAGTCAAATTTTCGTTCTGAACGACACAGAAAATGCAAATAAACATACCTTATCTATATGTTCAAGACATTTCGACCAATAGACATAAATGTTTCAAAGTGGGCCTGAGAAACCCTTCCTTATGCTAAATTTCAAGCTATAGGCAACGAGGCTTAGTTTAGCAGCTTAGTGTTTTTCTTCTCTTCTTTCTTTCCTTTTTTTTCTTGTATTTATATATTTATTCCATCTTAGTAATTTTTTCACGACCACCGTTTTCTGCCGCTCTTTCTATTATTTATTTCATTCATGTGGGGAGTACTAGTATTTACGCGGCTATACACATCGTTTTAACAAGATTGCCGCACAGTGAACTTTACTTCCCAACGTACACCCGCTATCGCTATAGGTACATGCCTGGTTTGCACAACGGTGTAAATAACGAAGACCAACACCTTGAAGGCCGAAACCTTCATGCGTTGTGGAATCCTAAAGAAAACTCTACAATAATATCCGAGATAAGCCACTATCTGATTCATGCAAAGGCACTTCAGCTGTGAAGTTATAGCTACAAGTGAATCAATCACACGCATTTGGCGAGATGTCAGTGTACAGGTGGACGAGCCAACAGCGCCGCTTTCTTAATTTTCATCATAACGACGGTTTCGTCATAATTAAACAAATACAAGTTCAGACTGCCTCCCCGTAAACATATTGACTGGAAATCTTAGCGCGAAAAAAGCACACAAAGACTACGGTAGCCCTCACCTGCTCCACGTGTGCTTGTGTAACACATTCGCACTTTGTTTTCCAGTCGACGTATCAAACCAACTAGCCCAACAGTTGGTGGTTCCGAAGTATCCTTCTCATAAACAGGTATAACACATGAAAAAGTCACACTTATTTTTCTTTTTTTTTTGCACATTCAGGCTCGACTATTACCACATCACTGCAGATTGTCCCAATTAAACAAGGACAAATGCAATTTTGACGCCCTTAAACATTAGATATGCGGGCGTAGTCCCCTCCCCCACAAAAACAGAAAACGACACAATTACAGAAAACATAGTTAAACAATAGTAATAAAAATGCACTTCGTAGTTTGAAGTTTTTCTTGTAGCGCAATAAACACGAGAACGTACAAGTGAAAACAGACGCAGAGGCGCTTTTTCTCTTCTACGTCCTCGTGTTTGTTGCTCTACAAGAAAAGCTTCAAAATGTTACGCCAACAAGCCAGAATATCTACACTAATGCACTTCGTAGCTGCACAACAGAGACTGCATTTTGTTCTATCGCACTTGTTCTTCAATCTCTTTTATCACCATGACCCTCGTCTAGTTTCTGCTTATTCTATTTGCAGGCCGTCATAGGATTGCTTCAACAATGTAAACTGTTCACAAAGAAAACGCATTCAGGGGGAACTTCGAAGAGCATTTTATGTCGGTGTGAACGTCCCCTTTTCGAACATATTTTAGTCTACAAGGTCATACGCGGCAGTACTTTTTATCATACAATGGCGGCAATCGCTGAACAGATGGTTTCACCGCATGTGCGACACCTCTCATTATCGTGCAGCAATGAAACTTCGTACCAGCTTGATTTTCCTTGCCTTCTGGTTTACCTGTGCACAGGGTATGTGAGCATTTGTAGCAAACTAAGTAGTTTGCGCGATAGAACATTTTAAGCGCGGTCCTTCTCTCTTTTTTTTTCATTCATAGAACACACGTTAGGTTTCATGGATTCTGTCGCCTCTTAGTAGACTTTCTTCACAGCATTCTCACTGAGCGCAAACTGTGTAACAGCGTATTAGGCTTATAAATGTTGTGTAGAACAGTCACAGTTTTTCCTATTGTCATCGCTGAGCAGGACATCATTGAAACACTTGCCTAACCCTGCATGTAGGCAGAGTAGCGTTAAAAATGTTCTTCAAATTGCAAATTTGCTTACACCAATTTTTACTTCCCTGTTTGTGTTGTTCATGATTTCGGCTGCATCTGATGTGGTATTTTCTGCATTTAGGCTTCTTCTTTTTCAGGTTCGGTGGATCGTTAGAACTATATGGCCAAAACTTCAACTGCAGCTGATGCCACTAGCGAAAAAACACATACCTAGTACTATTTAAGCGCAGACTTTACAAAAGCCACGAAGGGACACGAACCGGACAGGCGCTAACTTCCAAATAACGTTGAATGCGAGATCTCGTGAATATATCTAGAAAAAACACAAAAATAAGCAGCAAAGACAAGAACAAAGATAACTAATCATTTGATCGTACCGTGCAACATGTGTGCGTAACAAGCGATTTTCACCAACTGCCAGCAAGGAAATTTATTTCTTTGGCAGGTAACAAAAAAGATGGGGAGCTGACGCATTCATAAATATTCCTACTCCTTGCTGTAGGTTCCACGATCTCGCACGTGTACCGATCTTTACCAACTGGCCCAACCAACTACCATAACCAGCAAGCCATAACCAAAATATTTCTCTGAAAGCTTAGCTTCTTAGCCGACCCTCATCGCTTTTGCGTGGCGGTCTGCTGTGTCGCTCAGAATCTCTGAGGATGTATTTATAGATGTATGTAGCAAATTTTGCATGATTGCACATAATGCAAAGTTACTGGACGCCGTGCAGCAGAGATGGCGCGGGGTGGAAGGTAAAATGCGTGAGCGCGCATATGCGGTCTGACATGTGTATGTCTCCAGGCCTACATCCTTTTGCCGTAATTGTCACTTCATCGCCCAAACTCCGCTGTTATCACTGCTTCGTTTCATGTTGTCGTCATCCTTCTGCCGATTTCTCTCAGTTGCTGTCATTGCGTTGTCATTTCGTTGAGATCACGCCTGCGTTGCCACGCAGTCATCATAGTTCTATCGTCGTCCTTCCATGATCATTCTGCCGACGGCATCACTCGATCATCGTCATAGATTCTTCATTACGTTGCTGCAATGATGCCATCATCATAATGCCACGGTTCGTCATTGCGTCGTCATCAAACAGTCGTGGTGATACATTTGTTGTTATCTCGTCATCGCAGTTCTCTCTGTCGTTGTCTTTGCTGCCTTTTAACTGTTATGTCACAGTCCCGTCTTCCATTCCATCACACATCCCACAGTTGTCATCATGCTGCCACGTTTGTTCCATTGTTCACATTTGTCAGGTATTCCAGTGTCCTCCTTGCACTGTGAAGCCGGCATCGCCACTCCATAACCCTCATGTCGTTGTCGTTATGGTGGGGTCATGCAATCATGTTCATGAATTCGTGCTCATTCCGTCGCCTTCACTGCACCGTCGACATCAGGCGACGGCATGCAGTCATCGTTGTTCGTTCCATTATCGTCCTAATCATGTACAAATATTTTCATTGTGATCGTGCCATTGTCGTCATATCTTCATACTCAAGCCATCGTCGCCACAATGCCTTTATACAGTCGTCATCTTGTCTAGGTGGTCATGTCATCATCGATATGCCATCATGGTCGTGCCGTCGTGGTCGCCCCACTATCGATGCCTTAGCTCTCATTCCAGCGTCGCCCTCCCGTTGTCATCAGGCCGTCGTCTTCGCAGCGTCTTCATCCTACAGTCGATGTCATTCCATCGTCCTCACACCAAAGTCATTATTGCAGCATTCTTATCCCATTGTCGCCTTGCCAGCATCGTCAGGCCGTCCTCGTGATACCGTCAGCATTATTCGAACGTCATTATCACATTGTCGCCATACCATCGTCATCATACCGCAGTTCCGTTTTATCTTGTGAACTCTACTCATTCGTGTTCGTGCTCTTGTAGTTATAGTGTCATTAGTCTAGCGCTATCATATCACTTATTTCGTCGCCAATATGGAGTCGTGCTCATGCCGCCATTTTCATGTTATCAGAGTCCTTTATTCATGATTTCATTGTCTCCCACTCTGCATGCGCCTGATATGGCGTTTATATTTTGCCATAGTGTGTAAAAATGTAGTGTTAGAACAAGAACTACATACACTTAAATTGTTGTGAACAAAAATTAAAAAAGATCACAAGCTGTACAGGAGTTATCTTTCGCATCGGCGTAAGTTGCACAGAATGCCATTAACCATTTTACTGACAATTCGATTGATATTGATTAAACCACGCGCATAGCACCTGCATAATTTTATTCCCTGTACATTTGCAGTCCTACTTTATGGTATGGAACATTTAGCAACGGTTAACCATGTAAGCTACTGCGTGAACTGCGTGGCATTGTCACTGCGATGCCACTGTTGGCACTGGTTTTCTCGATACTATAGACGTTTCTTTCTGCCAACCGCGCTATTGTTAAGCGCACTGTCTGTTCTGGGTATGTACAACGTTCGAGGGTTATTATTGTCAAATTCGCCTTCTAAACGACGCTTATTGCGCATCCAAGGAGCGATGCTTTTTAGACGAGCATGACGAGAAAGAGTTGAACGATATTATGCCGCGATCTTGCCAAGAACAATTTCTGATGCGCCGATTTTCATGCTTGTTGAATGACATGTTAATTGTTTTAAACGACAGAATACATGCTTACTATCTGTGTGAAGTCCAAGGCCCTGCACTGTTTTTGCACAGTAGCTACGATGAACTATGCATATTTGAGGAATGCTTTATTCGGAATGAATGAATACATTCTGGGGTTTTACATTCCAAAACTACGGTTTGGTTATCAGACACATTATAGTGGGTGACTCCGGATCAATTCTGACCCCCAGAGGATATTTAACGTGCCCCAATGCACGGGACACCAACGTTTCTTGCATTTCGCCCCCATTGAGACGTGGCCGCCACAGCCAGGATTTGTTCTGCTTTATTGTTTAGTGCTTTAATGCTTTATTGTGCGACACTGTCTGTGGCGGCAATAATGAAATTTGCTAATCAGGTCCACTTGCTTTTACAAGTTTCTGTAATGAATACTATGAAAGCGAGAAAAAATGTGTGATGACTCTGTATGTACCACGTCAGTCTTCTAAATGCACACCACTTCAGTGGCGTAAATTCAGATCAAAGTGAAGGCTGTTGTGAATGGATGGATTGAAGAAGTTATTCATCGTCAGAAGGTTGGGAGATAAGCTTTCTTTTTTTTTCATGCGGCCGCATCCTTGAAGCTGGCGATCAAAAAGAGCTCTGACGAAGTGAAAAATTATTATTGTGTGCTGTCCATGCCAACGGCTGTCATCAGCGTACCTGAATGGAGGGATGAACGGACCAGGCAAACCAATATTAGAGCAATTAAGCTCGGTCGCAGGGAAAGGAGTTTTCAATCGTGACATCTTTATTGGGAGGTACTTCCTTTGGCGGGCTGCAAGTGTATTCGGCATGGTGTGTGCTTAACCGTTGCTTTTACGAAACATATACCAAAATATGAAAGTCACCTGTGATGGTTTCTGGGCTAGTAAATGTCTTACAATGTCGATTTTTCTTTCAGGAATCAAGACGTTTAGAAAAGGCCAATTTCAAGAGGGTATCATACTTCTTCAATCTCAATTATATTTTCATGCAATTTGCATGAACTAATGCAAGCTAAAAGTAATCACTTTATTTAAAATTGTTGCAGAGGGCATGCTAAGATGAAGGGAATAGAACGTAGCAATTACAATAACCAGGAAGTAACCAAGCATGTATAGCATCTTTCTGACGTGTTTATTCAGATTGGAAGCTCCAGTTGCAGAATACAAGCATTACCACAAGAAACTGAAGAAGGAGCGTTAGGAATAAAGGGTTTCTAAAAAACAGAACAAACTATACAGGCAATAGAAGAGGTCATGAGATTTAATGGTTGAGACATCAGTCCTGAAGGCAAACTGAATCCAAAAATGTGTCGTTATCGTGAAAATTTAAACGAGTAATAAATCCTTCTCATGGAAAGGCACCCGGCATCTGGAAGTGTCTGGAGTAATTTTTTAGTATAAGCAGCCCGATTTTTGATGCCATCTAGAAATTTGGTATTGCTCGTTCAGGGTCCAGCGCAAAAATTGTGTAATGCAATGACAAAATAAGAAAAGAAAGATATTGGCGTGGTTTTTTGGTTTCTCGTTGCAGTAAGTTTATCGCGAGGTCTGTGAAATCTGCTAAGAAATTTTCGTGCCACCGGCTTTCTACAAAACAACAACAAAATCCCCGTATGTAAACGTAAACCGGTAATACTTGTGCTACTGTTCCCTAAACGCATGGAGCGATACATTGCAATCAGGACTAAGGTCATAGTTATTTAAATCCGGTGGCCACTATTTGGTTTTACAAACAAACTAAAAAGTGCAAGCAATGTCGCACTGTGTGAAACTATCTTAATGCATTCCGTGGTGACGGAGAAGTTTATGACAGAGAAGATGGCACGTACCCACATGACGGCATCTACAGAAGAGAAGCATGAAGGTGTACCCTTACGCTTCATGCGGCTACGTATAAACGACATAGCTAACAGTTTGATATATCAGTCACATTATCTCCCCTCGAGAGGGAAGGGAAGGCTTCGCTGAGCAAGGAATAATATTAAACACTGAATATAGTGCATCAAACGAAAGGTCTACTAACTCTATCCCGAAGGAACGGCGATGACAATCACTGGTGGCTGGTTAACAAAACTTCATTGCGAATAGGAAAAAAAAACGAAAGCTATTGCTTCAGGCGCTCGGATACCCTAAGATGCTTGACAAAGCATGTGTCGCAGAAGGAAGTCAGTGATCTCGGAAGAGTGGCAGAGTGCGGAAAGATTGTCACTGCATAGAAAACCGGATGAGCAGCAATATGCCGACTCATATTGCAAAGATTGCTGCTGGACGCGAGACAAAGGGAAACCTGCAAGTGTACTCCGACTACCTTGAAGGGCGAATGGCGACAACGTAAGTGTTGCAGAGCCCTAACGTGGGCAAAAGTGGGCCGGTTAAGGTGTTAAACGAACACGCAAGGAAGTGACATTTTGCAGCGCCTAGAGGGAGGCCACGCAAAGAAAACAAAGTTCGCGTCGTGTTGTCGGATTCATGTCAGCTCAGATGACCAGCCATCGAATCGCCGTAGAACGCTCCCAAAGCCTTACTTTGGAGAAAGCCTAGTGGTTGTACCCGTGTCATAAATACACCAGCACAGAACTCCACTAGAAAGATAGAACAGTAAGATTATCCTAGAACACGGATGTATGGCGTGTACAGGAAACTCGTTGGTCCCTATGCACACTCTTTCACTATGGGTCGGCACTTTTACCAGCGGAGAAAACCGATTGGCTGCCATAGCCTAGCCAGCCTGGTGCTGTTTCACGTAGAGGTAATGAAAAGGACGCGCTTGTGCACTGCTGAAGGCGTTGGTGAACAATTAGCTGTTGTTATAGGGCAACGAGACCGAGCGTCAGAATCATGAATTATTTTCTTCCGACCTACTGGTGACATCAGTGCAATTGTACTGTTTTGAAAGACCGCCGTGACACAATCGACCCGATAAGTTTTCTTTCCTTTTTTGGTAAGGAATGAATTTGTCTTGGTCATCGACAACCATAATGTGGCCGCCATATATGCCGGCGGAGTTTCCGCACTGCTGGAACTACAGCAGCACGCTGCCGCTCTGGAAACCTGTAATTGTTCTCAGCAGAATTTTGGGAAGGACAGGACTAGCGAAACAAAGAGGTTCTCTTATAGATGCACAAAATTTATTCGACGAAGTATACAGGTGAGCGTGCGTGCGTGCGTGCGTGCATGTGTGTGTGTGTGTGTGTGTGTGTGTGTGTGTGTGTGTGTGTGTGTGTGTGTGTGTGTGTGTGTGTGTGTGTGTGTGTGTGTGTGTGTGTGTGTGTGTGTGTGTGTGTGTGTGTGTGGGTGGGTGTGGGTGTGTGCATCTATGTTTAAACAAGCTATAGTTGACTTTGAATGTAACCGTGAGAATTTGTTCGAAAAGGTTTTAGGTGCCATGATGTTCTCTTTTTTTGCAGTCAAGCTGTTGAAAAAAGACAAGACGCAAAAGGGCATGATACGTTATCAAGCCGTGCTCTATTAGAAAATACTGTTGTAGCCTAAAGGGGGTCACTTGATTTCAAAGTGCTGTCAGGGATAAGTTATCATCAAAGGAAATAAATCCTCACGATAATTATCATTAGGAAGTTAAACGGTGTATTGTAATCCCATTAATCATACAGGGATCTGACACAGCATACTACAATTGAGGCATCACCTCAAATACTTCGAGAAAGATGGTGAAAATAGAGGCTTCCTGAATTACAGTTCAAAATATGTACGCAATAAAAAAAATCCACGGATTCAAGTTTTGCAACACATTCCTACATAAAAATATAAAATTCGCGCTTGAGAGAAAAGAATTTAAATACACTGAGTGATTTGTTAAGAAATTACTACATTTTTGTTAACGAGATGCCCAAGAAGTTATTGGAAGGAATACTATCTCCAAGAATACCAGAGCTTTCCGAAAAGCCGGTAATGGTCCATGGAATTCGATTTGTGATTCTAGTAGGAAGTTTGTTGTGAGCGAATAAAGCCGAGAAGTTACATCGAATCATCGTTACAGCCTAAACAATCTGGCGATTTGAATTTCTCGTGACTGTAATTTCGTCATAAGCTTTGTGTAAATTGCCATGTAATGCTTAGCAAGGTCTTTCGAGAGAAATACGGAGTAATTCCTTCAGTTTCCGGCATTGCTAACTTTAAATGGTGATACTAAATAATAAGACTTTTCAATGTTATCTCTCTTCACTTGGAACACATTTTTCACACCTCAGAACTAACATTTATATGCCATTCAAAAAAAAACATTCTCGACTTTTGTCTTCGAAACGTCCACAGACTGCATTTTCCGCTTCATAATCAGCAGCAAATTTTCCGCTGCGAAGATCTTCCTTCAGCTTTCAGAACAGGTAGTCACTGGGAGCCACATCTCGACTATAGGCCAGACATGGACAGTCGGATGGACAGACGGCTGGACAGTCGGCTGGAGAATAGCGACGGGGCGACACAGACGAAGAGAAGAATAAAGGAGGTGCGCTAACTCTCAATAAATCATTATTGAATTGATCAAAGTATGCATAAGTGATATCAAAACCGTAGCAAACAAGCCGGACATGGTCTAAAGACTATCACTGAGGAAATGGATACATAATATTCCCGGCAAGCAGTGTACATCTAGAAGACGTTTTTTTTATTCGCTTCCTCTAGCGGAACTAATGTGTAGTTTTATAGAGGCGGTGACACCCTACAATGATGAGATCCGGCTTACACAACCCTGTGGGAGACCTTTGCAATCTTTTTTGGAGCTTTTGTTGTTTTATCTAGAGAACACCCTTGGGGTAAAATCGGTTAGTACTGTGTATGTACAGAAATCGTGAGTTTGCATGGGCTCAAAAGATGCACCCGTTTTGAGTGATTTGTACGTAAGTCGCGTCCGTAGAAAACTACAGAAGAATCTAAAGGAGTTGGCTGTACGTACCTTTGAATACGTAATGATTACCTGGTGTTTTCTTTATTCGATAACTACGTCAAGAAAGCTACGGATATTTTAAAAGACTTTAGGGAATGTGATCGGGGCCTTGGTTTTACGCTTATGCTTATCGATATTAATAAGTTACAGTTTTTAGATCTCTGTCTAACGTTCCAAAAGGAACATGTCTGTTCGTGCTATTCGGCAAGGGAAAGAAAAGATACTGCTTGATCATTGTTCTTACCATTCCAAACTTGTCAAAAAGGGGATAGTTACTCAGCCGTTAGGCCTGCCATCGCTATGTCATCTCCACACAGTATACAACAAAGCTTTTTGCAACAGATAGAGAGGCTGACGAAGGCTGGCTATCCTGCTCATTCGTTATTACTAAACTGTGAAAAGCATTCAAAGGGAGTAAAGAGTGCAGCAAAAAATCAACACGAAAACCGGGGCACCACAGCAAACCTTGTCATTTTTCTATGTGCACAGGTTGTCACATGGTTTACGGAATGTGGCCAGTGGGTATGACGTCAATACACTTTTTTTGCCTCCCCCGGAAATCGATATTGATGTGCCCTATCATAAGTAGAAAGCTTGAGTCAGTATTGTTTATCAGATTCCACTCAAGTGCGGGAAGGCTTATATTGTACTGAGCGGTAGGTGCCTCAATATCAGACTAAAATAACATAAAGACTCACTTAACAACCCTAGTGCTTCACATCTAGCGTCGCATTCATTTAATTGCGGTTGTAAACCTTTGCTTGAGGACACAAAGGTCCTTTCAAGACACAAACGCCAAAGTACATGCTAAATAATTGAGTCGCTTCACATTAAAAGACTTGGAGATGTGTGTTAGCCAGGCATCAATATCACTGTTAGAAAGCGAATTTACATATCGACTCAGCACGTGCTCCCATCAGAAGAAGTGCCTTTTTTGTTTAGCTTTTTATGGCTTCCCTTCTTTTTTATGTGTTTATGTGGTGTCGGATAGTCTTTAGACCGTGTTATGTGTGGTTTTTTTTTCAAATCAAATCAAGTTTATTCATTACAAACAAAGAAACGGTTACATTTTCGTTTTACAGACGAGGGTCCCAAAGTCGAAGACTGTAACCGGGACCGTTTGCTACGGTTTTTCCAATCATTTATATATATGTTGATCATTTCAATAAAGATTTAGTCGTGAGTTAGCACTCGGCCTGTCTTCTTCTAGTCTTCGTCTGGTCTTCGTCTCTGTCCAAGACGTCTCGCCTACAGGATGGGTGCTGGACACCTTGGAAAGCACAGTCCTTAGATGCCGCCTTCGCAACACTCTGTGTGTGAAGAGGAGCTTCCTCGTGAAGCTGGCGAACGCCACGATGGAAAATTCTTCGCCTGTTCTAGTTTTTTAGATCATGCAGTTCGTGTAGAAGGGAAGCACAATACTGTGCCTTCATAGCAACAATAATGTCGACCAAGAAAATCCCGCAGCAATCCCAAAATGTGTTGCTTGATTTTCTTGGTAAAGTGAATCACATCGGCTTTTCTCGGTGGCGCTCTTCCTGGTTTGCGCCATTCTCTGGCTTCTCTTTTACGCAAAGGCATCGCAGCACAAAACCGTAGTTTTATCCTTGTTCTTGCTATCTGGTCAAATGGCGCAACCCACTCTGGGGGATCGGCCATGAATCGGGCAGTGAATAATCCGCGTTGACACACGACTCCCGAACTTCTTTGTCATTCAGACGGCAGAGCTTTCAGAGCTCGACAGAGATCACACGACGCTCCTGTTACACACAATAAGGATTCGGGGCACCCATCTTGCCCTGCCCTTTGTTACGTGAAACTTCTCGCGGATTATTCGGCACAGGGTCGCTGAAGAGAGTCGAACGCGTTCCGCGATTTCTTTCGGCTTCAGCCTCCTGTCATTGAGCACCCCCTTCCCCCCCATTGCTCGTCAACGAGAAACACAACTTCTTCGGCCATCACCTCCGCGGGATAACCACGGCGGGACTCAACCTCAGCGCTCTCTGTTCCTAGGCCAAACTGTTTTTCCGAGTCGTTGACGGTGGAATAGGGGTAGACAGCTTTCGCGTAGACACCGTCCAAACGTTGTTTGATAATAGTTGGAGAAGCACCTCTTTTATCGACGAACTTAATCACGGCTCCGTACTCATCCTTATCACTACTTAGCGTGCCTTGTATCAAGCGAGCGCCTGCTACCGACTAGCACACGCACCAAGTTGAAGCTTGTACGGTAGCTTCCCAATAGATGGCGCTTTCTGTCTCAGATGGTCGTTTCGAAATCGTTGTGAGATCTAGATTTCAGGCCAAGAAACTTGTGATGATACCTTCGCATACGCAAAAAGCATATATGTAGATGCAGAAATATCGCCTCCCGGATACGATATATAAACGCAGGCATTGTTTGATAGCAGTGAGAACTGAGACGGTACTTATTTAAAAGCTGACTGCGGCTAGTTGGTCTTGAGTTGTGAATCTCGCAATTTAGAGAAAAGCAATAACTACTCTTTCAACTTTAATTTCATGGATTCAAGTTTTTTTGCAAGCCCCATTGTTCAGTCCTGCTTTTTTTCAGCAGTGACGCGATGATGTGAAGTGATGCGTGCGCAATCAATAGATCATATACTAGAGTTGCATGTGAACACACATTTAAGACTAGTGCAGTCTTTGCACGTCTTTTTCCTTGTGCTTGCTCCCCCCCCCACTCGCGTTCTGTTATGATAGTTAAAATTGCGCGAAGGAGATAGCATGTCATCATCGGAACTAACGCGAGAGTTGCCATGAACTACATATACTCTATTCGGTGTTGAGCCATGTTAACGAAAAAGACGCGAATGGCCTGGTGACGACATCCACATGGAAGGAAAAGAACGTTCTACCATTTGGATAGATAATGATATTTACACATGAGGCAGACTAACGTCACTACGAATGTCCAAGCGACACAGCAGCTTTCGCTGGTGCCCAAAGGCGACAGAAGTGGGACGTTTGCGAGGTGACGTTGGCTTTGTACGACGACTACCACGTATACCACCCACTGATGGAGTGTGACCAAGCAAGGAAAACAATTGTCTGCTTTTCTCGTGCGTTATCTTATAGCGGAAATTACCGGCCATCGGATTGTATTTCTACTACGCGCATCGCTAGATCGATGCTACACTCTCCATTTAAGCGCTTGCCTATACAATGCACTAAGTAAATGTTCTTTGACCGGCTTTTGCACCAGTTCACAGTACAATGTCCACTTAGGCGCCGATTAGCCTTAATTGCAGGCCGAGCTAACATGTTACACAAGGCTAAGTAGCCACAGGGAAGAAAATATTTACAGTAGAGTTATATTGGCCATGAACATATGTTCCAAGGCTACGCAATAAGCTTTTCTGCATAAGATAAGATGTAGTTTCCCTATTAAAATATGATATACATCACTCCCAACATAATTATTTCTTACATATATTACCATTACTATAAGTAAAAGAAGAATGCTTCACACTAATAACAGTTTTGATAGCCCTAATTACCTGTAGCGTGAGAAAGAAATCAGCTATAATCATCCTTTATGCAGGCAAATGTCTTGTATAAGTAAGTCTTGTGTTATCGAAAATTTGTACGAATGCGAAAGCTGATAAATCCGTCTCTTAGACTTCTACTTTCCCTTACTATCTCAATATTTCTTTTTCTATACAGACTCGAAAACATCCGATATTCATGTAAAATTTTACAGTCCAGTGAATATCATGTCTTAAATATACAGCATTGTTTCACGTCACAGAAAACTAGTAGACATTTTCCATTGTTTTCGCCGTTTAAATAAATGCACAACTTAATGCATCATTGCTAAAATGTGAAAATTGGCACATTATCTGCCTTGTTCTGCATGTCTTTTTACAAAAGTAGAGCTCGTGTAGTCAAAGTAATTTCGCATATGTTCCGAATGCGCTTCTCTTTGGAGAAGTCCATGTGCATTATCGAAGTGACTACAATTATATTTTGAAAAATATGCATGAAGATTTATTTGCAGGTGGACTTCATGAGATGCCTGAAGTGTGCAGGAAGCCGCCGGATTTTGGTAGTTGCGGTCCCAGATATGAGGCTTGGTATTTCAACACTACAACATGCACCTGTAGATTGTTGCCCGCCGGTGCCTGCGTCGAAGGAGGAAACTATTTTCCTACGCTTCCCCGATGTAAAGAAAAGTGCCAGCGTGAGTACACATTCCGCACGGAAATACAACTACAACAATGGTTTCTACGTCCAATGAAAACTTTGTCTTTGTGAAACCAGAGTACTCTCTATATTTGGTGCTCCCAGAGCTTTCGGATCTAGCGCAAGCAGGAGAACCAAACAAATCTCTAAAACAAATCAAAGTGGAGAATTTGAGCATTTAGCAAACTTTCCTGCTCTATACTACATGTTCTGCTCCCGAAGATTTGAGAAAGAAATCACAAGATTTTACAAAGGACGAAGATTAGGAAAGAGATTTGAAGGAGTAAAAAAAATGTGTCGCGGAAGTTCGCCATTGCCCTCCCTGACAGGGGACATAGTCGTACGACAGGACTCGAATCTTTTTTGCATTTATCTGAATTCCTTCTTTGTCAACTTGTTCATTCAGTATGCATGTATGCATATATAAACATTCATTTCAGAACCAGCGCTCGCGTGTGCAGTAACCTTCCTCTCACCTCGTCTGTTTTAGGACCATTTTGACAAACGTGACTGTTTAGCATAAAGATTAGGTTTTTCCACTGCTTTGTGGAATGGCTGTAGGATCCAATTCGCAAGCAAAGAACTCCTATTTCTCTCTCATGCAGTGAGCACAAATGACACCCCAGCAAGAATTGAAACGCGGACAACCTTATTTTTTTTGTGTGTGTGTGAAAAATTGGCGGAGACTGATATGCGCTGCTTTGAGAAAGAATGACAAGCACGAGCGCAAAATACCCAAGGATGCAGCGCTGTGTCCGTTTTCATTTCTTTTACGTGTCGCAAATTTCAGCGATTTTCTCATTGTTCGACGGTCGACACCTGTCACGATAGCAACGCCTGCACCAGTGTTGGCATACCAACGACTCGCTTCTTTGCATTGTGCCGCGACCATAGAAATGGTCCAAATGTTGCAGCACGAAGTTGGTATGCGTAAAGTCTTCTATTTGAACCCCACTCAGAGACGAGCTCCTTTTTGTTAGTACATTGGTGCTTTCATGAGAAACAAATAGGCAGTGTGTCTGTGTGACTCAGCAACACAGAAAGACAGTCGAACTTATTGATTCACACAATAAGATGCAGTTTGACTGCGACAATGGCAAACAACTGAGAAAGTGTGAAGATCGCCGTATAGTATTTCACTTCGCATTTGCATTTGTACCATTCTTTAAGTAAAACGTGGGCCACCAGAGCAACATAATGAATGTGAAAAGTTTCGAAGTAGTGCAATGGCGATGGTACAGTTATGCTTATTCTGTGTTAAATATCGCAGGTTCCTGCATTTTTGTTTCTGAGAAGAATGCTGAAACAGGGTTCTCGCGTTATATATGCTAAGTAATCCAGACATAGAAAACTTCTGCAGTAAGAGGCTGCGTAAAATTGTTCACCACCTTTGGTTCTTAATAGGAACGTAAAATTCCACGCAAAAATGTATTCAATACCACTGCGAAGGCCACTGCTAGCATGATATGTAAACTGTCAACCGCATGCTGAGCTGCAGAATTCTCTAGCCGTTGGGTCAACACGGTCGTATTTGTTAAACTGCTAACTGAATTTACAAGAATCTTACTGCCCTCAGTCCCTTTTATATGTATCTATATAAAGCGGAGCACTCAAGTTACGGGACCATAAACGCGATATTAGACTGATTTCTTACAGTAGCAGTCGCATACCAGCGTCACAAGATTGTGAAGTCGCATGGAAACTTACAGAGCTTCCGCTTTTTACAGCAACCAAAGGAAGGAGATCAGCTCTATGCCTGACGCCACCCAACATCCGCGCCTGCAAAGGCCACAGTTATGTGTGGGTTTTCGACTATACGGAAAGATATTGTAAGCTGCTCAACAACACTGCTTGGTGTACAGGGAACAACATATTTACGTCAGAAACGATATGTCAGGTCACATGCCTAAGTGAGTATGACTTTTTTTAAAAATATTCGGCACCAAATTCTTGGGGACTATAAATAGCTTCAGTAGCTGTTTTTCTAGAAGAGCTATACTTTGGTGCACGTATATTTACATGTCTTCCACAACAAAGCGATGCAGTATACGCCATACCTTAGTTCTTGTTGCACAGCAAGCGTCAACTTAGCCTCTAGCACACTATGAGGGGCACCAGACCTGATTGTAACGCTATAATAATCCATCGTCTTTATAAGTGTGCATTCTGCAATATGGCAGCTCTCCTCAGCATTTTGGATTGAAAAATTGTTAGCCAACTGACTTAATGCAAAGCTATGTAAGAAACGTCATACGGATTTCTCAGAAAGAAAGTATCATAGATGAAAACTTTTCGTAGACCGGAGATTAAATCACGGACTGGCGCCACTCCAAGGGAGTCCCTCTACGATCGGAGCTAAGCAAGAAGCCACCAGATGGCAAAACGAGCTCGGATCAATAAGCAACTCGAAGTCGAGTGATTCAAAATATGGTAAATTAGTTGCGAGGAAGCTCTGGCAAGTAAAAGCTATCTCAAAGTGGATGAACCTTTTAGGGTCCAAATCAGTGGAACATAAAAAACATATCAGGCTGCCATTCACTGTACAGCGCATTTTTTTGTTATGTACGTGACCTTCCACTTGAAATAACCTACAATTTAAAGGCAAAAGCGCTGTCTACAGTTATAAAGCTGACGTTCCTACTCCACATGCGACTCCATGTGTGTTTACGTATATATATAAGGCATTACTTTAAGACAAATATTCAGTGATCTTCTTTAACGTAGCCTTCCTCGGCTTCCTTTCACTAAGAATCTTTTAGGCGGCCATGAAACACTGCACCTAAGATTTCCGTTCTGCGATAACATTTTTCGTCTAGAATGTGAGGAATGAAAGGGGAGAATGTTGCAAAACCTGTTATATGCGAAGCTCCTACCGTCGGCTTCCGGCTTTTCTGTCGGAACCACACAATACTCAGGCTCAATTTAAACCGACACCATAGGGTGTGTTTCCAAAGTCCCACGAATGCGACATGGCATCGGCTATAGATTCTGTAGCAAGAACGAAAGTTAATTAAGTTTTTAAGTTCTCCTGAAAACGGTGTTAGTTAAAACGTGGCAACAAACATTTCATAACAGCCATTTGTTTCATTGATTAGCTGGTAAACCACAAGGCCATGAAATCTACAGCTGTGGAAGCTTACTGCCAACAGCATGAATGCAAGCCTGTCGACGTAAGGTGCAACGCAATTTTGAAAGGCCTTGCTAACTAGGGCTTAAAAACTGTGTACAATTTTAAGATGCTCCTAACCTAAAATGATGAACTCCATCTCACGGATCTTCTCGTCAAATATTGCGTAACCTCTTTCATGTACTCCTCCATCAACCTTTGACGCCTCCACTTATGGCGTGTACACCGTTTAAAGCGGAATTTAAGTTTCACCAGAATCCTTGTTCCCCACCTGCCCGAGTGGCATTCGGAATACATCCCTGCACAGGGGCCCCGTTTTGTAAAGTGTCACAGTCTTCTCCACAAGCAATATTCGTGGCAGTACGCTGTCACAGATATGCGCTTCGCTGTGCTCAAAACTGTGTGAAATATCGCGTGACGTGGCACATTGTCGGCGACTAGCCTTCTGACATGTGCTGATCATTGTCACCCTACTAATGTTTCGTATTGTTCACGTATGTGAAGAGTGCAACATTCATGACGTAGGAGCTAATGCAATGAGGTCCGAGGAGAAAATTTGCAGAACTCACCTACGCTGCAACGCACCAACTAGCCCTGCTACGTGTTTTACTGGAATACATTTTACTCATCTATGATGATCATGCAACGGTGAGAACAGTCGGGTTGCTCGCTCGCACTTTCGTCTGAACACGCTGCATCTTCCTTCTGATGATTTTGCTATGAAGTCCGCGCATACCCAGAGGGTATATACCGGAGTTGGCGTCACAGATGTTCACTGACGTGTGGCACATACCCTGTGACACATGCAGAGTGTCACGCAAATAGGCTACTTTTTAGAGCGCAGCTCTTTGGCGTCCGTTCCTGGGTTTCGCGTCGTCGTCGGCGTTGTCGTCGGCCTCGTAACCAGCTCCGCCCCCCTTTCATCCCCCCAGCGCTAGCAGCGACCGACTGATACCGCTGGATGCCGCTGACGCCGCTAGAGTGTGAAGATAACGTGACTGCATAGAACACCGTCGCCGCCATGCAGAAAGAGGAGGAAAGGGTCCCCCCCCCCCTGTTCTTGTGTGGCGGATAGGGTGCTCTTCAGTTGCCGACGCGCCGGTTATTTCACGTAGGCCCCGGCACGTCGACGAATACGTGACCACCTTCCCACGGCTAGACCTGGTTCTTAGCGCTGCGGAAGCGAGGGTATCATATTGTTTGTGTCGCCATCGGCGGCGTTGTCCCTGAAACCAACTTCGCAGCTGGGGTTGACTCACTATCGGCGTCAGCGGCATCAGTCAGTCGCTGCTATCTCTTCCCTCCTCCCTTTATCGTGTTGTCCGCTTGCTGCGCGCGCTTCTGCCCCCATCGTTTGCCGCTGGGTGTACACGCCGCCCCCCTCCCCCCTCTTCCTGCGAGTCTCCGGTTGTCAAAGCGCCGGATCAAACTTAATTCCTTTCTTCGCTCCTCCTCCAATGCAACCCCTGTGCGGTGGCAATCAGAGAGCCAGATCGGTGGCGGCGGATCTGTATATGGCACCGCCCGAGCCGAAATTGCCGCTGCCGTTCGCCCTGTGCGGTGGCAATCAGAGAGCCAGATCGGTGGCGGCGGATCTGTATATGTGCACCGCCCGAGCCGAAATTGCCGCTGCCGTTCGCCACTGCGAAATTATCTGCCAGTTCTTTCTGAGCCATGAGCGAGACGACCGATGGAAGTCCTCCGTCTGCTGCTGCTGCTGCTGCTGCTGCTAAACGAGCTGCCAGAGCAGAGGCCCAGCGCCGTCGCCGTCAGAATCCAGAGGTGCGTGCCGCCGAAGCAGAAGCTTACCTAGTGGAGTCTTTGTTAAAGGAATACGTGTGAAAAATAAAAGAAAATTCTGTGATAGCGCATACATGTGTTGCTCGATTTCTTTGCCTCAATCTATCGAAAAGGTGAAACAGCTTATTTGCTGCGCTCAAATTTCGCATTAGGAAGTAACGTAATCGTCGGTAATTTTTTGGACTGCAGTACCTCCAGGGTCAGCCTATATTTTTGACAGCACTACGTCGGCAAAATGCATGTGAAGGACATCACAGTACTAAGGGGGTGTTATTAAACTTTCTTGCGGCGCCACAGAACGAGTATTTGGAGATATACCTTACCAAGCTTTTGAGAACAGGATTACAATTGTTTGCGACATTCACCTAATTTGTGGCCAGTTTGTCTGTCTGCATGCCTGCCTGTCTGTTCGTATCTAACTTCTTTCACGCTAACTTGAGTCACTCGGCAGTTTGAGGTCTAATCAGCAGGGAATTGGGCTGCTCACCTGTACGAATCTGGCTTGAAACAAACCATCGGATCAAACTTGGGTCACTGGTTTAACAGTGGGCAGATTCCACCTTCTTCAGTGAACCTCTTTCAGCCAGCCTCGGTGATTGATCGTCCGGTACGTACCACTCAGCACATACGCAATCAAGCATTAGCACTGCGTAATACTCGATCTGCATTGAAGCAAGCAATGCCGCAACACAGCGTGTTGGAAACGTCGAAACCCGCCATTTACGAGGCGTGAGTCCAACGGGGCTCCTCTATCACGCTTCCTAGTGAACGTGTTGCGCCCTCTAGTGACGTCGCCGCAATGTGCGCACGTGGCACATGTGTGAATGCATAATTAAGAGAGATTGTCTGAATTTACGTAAGGCAGCTTTCACAGCACCAAGCACCAGAAAATGACTCTAGCATATATATTTTCTTTATCACTCAAGGATGCCGTATAGCTAGTGATCCAGTTGACGGCAAACAGGTTCATTGATGAGTTCCACATACCCAGTGTTACGTACGAAGTGACTCAGGTTGGTGTGACGATATGATGGTTTGAACCGGATTCCTTGGGCACTTTAGCCTGATGCTACGTATATTAGGCCTAAGGCTACGCAGTGACTCAAGTTTGCGGGAAAACGCGAGAGTCTAAAATAGATAGACACCGGAAAGAGAGTGGAATAATGTTAAAAGGCTAATCAGATTATTATGCGTGAGGCAAAATGAGTCAGGATGCCATACATTAGCAGTAATTAGCAGAGTCCACAAGATAACTTCCTTTATTGATGCTGCTTTAATTTTGTTTCTGAGATTTACACACCGCTATGTTCACTTTACACGCAGCCAGAAAAAAGCCACAACCGTTCTGCAGCCAGGTCCCATTGCCTGAACGGTGCTTCATAAAACAAGGCAGGTGGTATTTTTCGGAAAAGAACAACACCTGCTTCCTGTTCGCCAATAAGCTTTGTGGAAAAGGCGATAATAGCTTTTCATCGTACGACAAGTGCATGGGAAGATGCAGTTGTAAGTCAGCGTCTTTTTCTTCATTCACGTTCTAAGTTATGTGTTTCTGTTAACTTGACAAATGTGAAATATGGCAAAAGGTATATGGGCTGTGAGTGCCAATGAAGTCAATATACAGGCGCGCCCAACAACTGTATCAAATCTTCATAAGAAAATTGCGCAGCCAGAACACCCTAGTGGTAACCATGGATGTGATCGCAGAGCAGCTTAAGAAACGATGTAAACTTCGTCTTCAGCTTTCCTGCTGCCAAACAATATATATATATATATATATATATATATATATATATATATATATATATATACGCGTGAGCAGCGCAGCATGAGTCTTATCACCAGCATAGTGGGCTGCCAATACACTCCCTATGTATGACTGGCGTGTCAGGAAGACCTGGATGAGAAGTGTCGTCTGAGTACCTGAGAAAATAGCTGGCAGATTATAACTGCTTCCATATTACGCTGCCTGATACAACCCGCACACGCACGGGACAACGTAGAAAGCTATTCGTTTCAAATTTTGTTTGTTGCAACTCTGCAGTTTTACAAATGAAAGTTGGGTGGCAGATTGGGTTGTTAAATCAAAGCGGTACTCAAGGAGCCGTGACAACATATTTGCCTAGCATCGTCGCCGCACATGTCAATGTTCTACGTATTTTCAACAAGCTCACATTATCCGATTGAGAAGAAGCCAAAAATGTTGGCTGTTCTTTCGAACCGCTACTTACAGACTTCGCAAACTGACGTATTCCCTGAACACAAATTTACAAAGAGCATTTTCGCAATGTGCCATAATATTTTGCGAAAAAAATAAAACGACATGAGAAGACACGTCAGGCTTGTCAGCCAACGTCTCTGCTTGTGCAAAGAAGCCAAGCGCCGTGCTTTTTCATTCAGTTACACACCTGCCAGAACATGCATTGCGCGGAGCAATACAATTTATTTCACTTGTGACATGTACCACTTCCGAAGAAAACCGCACACTATATTTGGCGTACAAGCGCTGCATGTAGCGTCGAAACTTCCTATGTTTCTGCATGTTACTTAGTTCAGAAAGTTCGCTAGCAAGCGGTGGTGCTCATCAATTTACTAAAAGTGTCTTGCAGTTGTCGTGAAGTTCTGGGTTTTTACGCGCTAAAACAACCATCGTTTTAAGGTGTACGTTGTAGTGGAGCACTCTGGAATAACTTTTATAACCTGGTGTTTTTGAGGTGCCGGCAACGTATGGCACATGAGCGTTTTCACATTCTTTCCCCTTCTAAATGCTACAACCGTCGCCTGGATTTTGTACCTGCCCTCCACGCCAGCCGCGTGACGTCATAGCCACTGAGCTACTGCTGTGGTTCGTTAAACTGCAGTGTACAGGGTTAAGTTCGAGATATCGCGAAAGTCTTTTTAACCCTGATACCTAATGTACGTACTCCAAACGTATCGGATTGTATAATAGTAACTCGCTTCGTATTTTGCACCATAATATTTCCTAATTCTGTTAGGCTTTGTAATCAGGTTCGAGGTGCTTTCTCTAAAGATATCTCCGCATATCCGGCGTTTTATAACCTCATGATGCAATAGAGCCCAACAATAAGAATGCTTTTAAATTGCTATAGAATCGCAACAAAAATATTCTCAGAAATAAGGTTCTTTCCTACATGAAATCATACATTGCTGTAAAGACGCTGAACAAGGAAAAAAAACATGCGGCTATACACAATGAATACGCTTCGCTTTCGGTAGCGGTATATATATATATATATATATATATATATATATATATATATATATATATATATATATATATATATATATATATACGGTGTTGTATCTATTTTTACGCACGTACAAGCAAAATTTAGGAGTGCGCTTAGTTTCCCGTTTGAGTTTGCCTAATTGATGACGCATTCGAACGTAGCTTTGCGGTATGACCTACACGTTATCTTCATTCTAAGCAGATTGGAGTCAAGCATCAAGCACAGTTCCTACAGAAGGAAACAATCTCAACTTGTACTTCACATTTAGTTTGCTTACAGCGTTCTTTCGCAGCCCTGCACGTTCTGACTAACTCCTTCGTATAATTCTACATTGACGGAAATATAGCGGTCAAATGATGGTGGGTTTTGTTTGGCGAAAACGTCAGGTGTAACTGTCAACCAATATGCTCGCAGTAATGCTGTTCATGTGAGGAATCAAACATGCTTACACTGGGGGTTATCAGGAGTTCTGGAAAATCAACGAAGGTATTTTCATTGTGCTTGAAACACTGAGCAATGCCTTCGTTCATAATCATCCAGATTCCCAAATAGGCTTAAAATAACAATGACATTGTCTTGCAAAAACACACATAAAGAATCTTGGCTTTGTAAGAGTTACGCGACGTTGCAAGAACTTTTCAAATGACTGCTTACTTTCGACTTCTGCGTTGTCGTGTTCGAAAATATTCGCGGTTTCTATGCTAGTACCGGCCTTTCAAAAATAATTTCTTAGGAATAAACGCCTGCTGATGTCTGCGATTTTTTGTATAATGTAAATGATGTAGGTGTATTCCGACGACCACACAAAATTTTTGCACTAGACTGTCGCCTTTGACTTACTAGACCCTGCATTGCGTAATATTTATAAATGTTGCTATCCACCACGGCTCAACATTTGTTGCTAAAACGTTGCATGGACGTAATGGTCGCGACATATACTACAATGATTAAATCAAGTGAGCTAAAACAACTATATTATTAATCTATACTTCTAATAATTATTAAAATAACAAATACATATAAAAAGGTAACGAATATAGTTGCTGAGTTGAGAGACATTATTTGCGTTTCGTCATTATTTCAACGCGGCCTACAGGGAGTGGATCAGTGGCCTGTGTCAGTGAGCAGCAATATGAAGTTATTTCATTGTAATCTCAAATGCTGTTTTGCGCGATATATTTCCTGCTGCCGTATTGCCCTAAACTAACATCTGGTTTTTCTTTCTTCCTCAGATATGAAAAACAACCCACAATCATGAAAGCTCTCGAAGCAACTCACAAATGACTTATTTAGAAGAGACATAACGAAGAAGCACTGAATTCGCAATGTATTCAAGAGACAATTGTCGAAAACGTAGCACGTAAGAAATCAATCACTAACGGACTGGATTATCTAACAGTGTACTTTCCAATTGTTGCAAGTGTGTATAGCTGCTTTACACGAGTAAGCGATTCATCTCATTATATTAGTGACTGAAACATGAACCACGTGGACAGTGAGCATACCGGCTTTTATTCCTACGCCAGCGTCTTAGCTGCTTTGCAGATAATTTCGCTTCATTCCACGAGGAGCGATAAATGTTCGGTGGACACATTTTGTAAAATAGAGTAAAGACATTGTTTCGGTTTGACATAAAGCATTAGACGCAGAATTTGAAATCCACCGAAAGGTTAACGCGCGTGGCTTGCGTACCTCTCAGGGACAGAAAAAAAGAACGGCTGTTTGCAATCCACGCCGGGATAAGTAGGTGAAGTTAGACTCCCTAATACACAGTATGCGAGATCGGTAGAGGCCTGAAAGACAGTAGTTGATTTTTAAAATAAAGAAATTTGCACCACCAGCTGTGTGCAATCAGTTTGTTTTGAAAAGTGTGAAAATATAAATAATACAGCCATAAGATACCTGGGGAAAATGAACAGTCTTGCCCCAAAGTTTGTGGCTGCAATTTCTGCGCTATACAGTTTGAGCTGATTACAGATCTTGTTTCTTGTGGTGTAGAAGTTACATAAACAGAGATAAAGTGCCTCAGAATGGCTGTACAACGTTTTTCTAAGTGGACGCATCTTTTTGAAATGCTTTGACAAATATAGGTCCACCCACAAAAATGTCGGCCAGCCTTTCTGAGACATATTATCTCCATTTATCTAACTTTTTTACCAGAGTGTGCTACTCCACCTCTCGGCCCCTCATCGATCATATATCGTGTTTATCTAGTCAATGCGACAGCGATAAGCGTTAGGCTGGAATATATTGTGAAGCTGATGAGCTCAAGCATGTCTTAATTGTGTGCAATGTTAAACACGGAATATTGGCTGTAAATGTGCGTGAAATAGATGTTACTGATAAGTGCAACTTGCAAGAGAAAGGAAGAACACCTGCAGGCCCTTTATTTCAAGGACCTCAATGCTGCAAATAAAGTGAAAGAAGAGGCGGCGTCCACGTACAAGTGAGAATCAGTGATTATAAAAAATATTTGATGTGTACTGAAATATTCTCACTTCTACTTGTTAACTTCTATGTAGAAAGCTCCAACTTTCTGTTGCCTGCATCTTCTTTAATTCTTTGTAGCTCAACGCACCTAGCTCAAAACACGCACTTGTTGCAATTATTTCTATACTTTCTTCACACTCGGCTGTTTCAATTGTGCGCTACGCTATTGTGTAGATGAATTCTTCAATTTTGTGTTGCCGACTTGGTTTAATTTTACTTACTTCTAGCTCAAGTTGTTTTTGTCCCATTTAGTTTTGCAACCTTTCTTTCCTACACACTCGGCTCTTTCTGGCACAGACTTCAAATTTCTTTCGCCGTATTCTTTCCTTGCTTCGTGTTCTTGCCGGTTCGGCAACCTACCTACCTAATGTCACAAAGCGTACTCGAGAATTAGCGAAGAACCTTCACTTACCAAAGAGTGCATAAACTGTGGGGGGCGGAGCGGGGGCACACACAACGGGCCCAATTACAGTCGTGCTTGTCGTCCCCTGGGATCTATCACGTGACTGCCCGCGGGGCCGATCAGAAGAGGGGCTCGCTTGCCCGGATGCAGCTGCTGGTACCGTACGCGACCACTCTATCGCACTTGTTTTCACTTGTCGATTTAGTGTCTCCCACTGGGAGCCCCAGCCGACAGTATCTGGTTCGTAAACCACAGGTGTGCCTGTACACAACGAAGTGGGCTCAACTCAATGCACCTCAAGCGTTTTTTTTTGCTTGTCCAGCGGCCTGCGCCGTCCAATCCTTCAAATATTTTTCTCGAGTGCAAGTGCTATACGCAGCATAGCATGACACCTGATCCTGCATGAGCGAAACACTATTTGTAAAATGAAACCGGAACACTACAAGACAATATTTCCAATTCCAACGGGCATTTACTAAAGTTGTGCCCGCCCTATTTGTACGGCACATATGACATGTTGCTTATCTTTCCCTGTAAAAAATCTGCAAAGAAGCATTAAATAATGGAGCAAATATTTAGGAAGCTGTATATGAATATTGCAGTGGTAAATAACTAACGCGACATGATCACTGTGGCACGCTATCAAGGCCGGAGCACTCTCCAGATCACTTGGCGGGTCATCTTTCGACCAGTTATATTAGCCAGCGTAGTTGTGCCACCTATGCACAGGAAAACTGCAAGACGTCGCCACTTATTGCCCCGTATCCAAAGATTCCACAAATATTCGTAATGCTAACGTTGTTGCATTTTACCGCGAAGCTGGTGACTCGAATTCAACGGAAGTTTCTGACCAATGCCGTGCCATGGTGCTTCCAATATCCAATGTGTTTGACATAGTAGTTCCGCGGAAACCCGCAAGGTGGAGAGAAGTAACGAATAAAGGGAAAATCAGACATCCACCCGTTCGTAGCAATTGCTACAAAGGAAACCCATACGGGTTCCTCGAAAGAAAAGCCTCATAGTTGAAGAAAAATTCGTCCTGGTCCGGGACTCGAACCCGGGACCACCGCCTTTCCGGGGCAGCCGCTCTACCATCTGAGCTAACCAGGCGGCTAGCAGATGGCAGTGCGAAGTCGAATTTGTCGACAACACGAAGCAAGGGCAAGTGTTTGACATAGTAGTTCCGCGGAAACCCGCAAGGTGGAGAGAAGTAACGAATAAAGGGAAAATCAGACATCCACCCGTTCGTAGCAATTGCTACAAAGGAAACCCATACGGGTTCCTCGAAAGAAAAGCCTCATAGTTGAAGAAAAATTCGTCCTGGTCCGGGACTCGAACCCGGGACCACCGCCTTTCCGGGGCAGCCGCTCTACCATCTGAGCTAACCAGGCGGCTAGCAGATGGCAGTGCGAAGTCGAATTTGTCGACAACACGAAGCAAGGGCAAGCAAAGGGTTTCCTTTGTAGCAATTGCTACGAACGGGTGGATGTCTGATTTTCCCTTTATTCGTTATCCAATGTGTAATCAACAAAAAACCAGAGCCCTCAATTTTCGCCCTAAGACGTACTTTTTAACGAGTAGAAAAATAAAATTTGGCTCGCACATACCTTGTTCAAGTACTCTGCAACATACGTAAGCTAGTATTATTACCAGTAATAGGTAATTTTTGTTTTAACGTCGAGTTGTACCTGCTCCACCGGCCCCTCTAACATAAAACAATTCCAAACTGTTTTTACTCCAATCTCTTTATCACAATTTTGCGTAACCACCGACGCAAGCATCAGGCGGTGTCCCGCAGCGTTGTTTGAACAGGCCACTGAGACTCTTCGTTTAAAGGAGGTCACTTTTGTTTGCTTTCGAAGCGAACACCATTGTCTACCTTGACGTTTTTCTTCTTATCTAACGAGCTAACAAGAGGCGAGAAGCACTTGGAAGTGAAAGGGGTTACGGTGGGGTCGGGCCAGCGCAGTGAAATGGGACAATCCAATAAGGAAAGTTGTACCAGCGTCAGCGAATCGCGCACTTCTCTTTCCTTGGTTTTAGATGGCTGGTAGAACATCGCGACGGCTTTCTACCGAAGAGTAAAAGATACAGCTAAAACCAATCCTCCGCGAAAAAGAGCTGGCAAAGCAATGTCATATAGGTGCAGAAAGGGCCGTGAGGCAAACATTCTTGTTATACGCAAAAAAAAAAGTCATTCTCCAAGGCGCTCTGGGTATTCAGTCCTAGAGCGATCGGTGGTCAACCGTCTTCTATTCATATATCGTGGCGGGGTAGTATCCGAGTAATCCGAAAAAAGAAAGTCAATTTTATTCGGCATATGAATGGATCTTTAATACGTACCCGTCACATTGACGTGGTGAGTTTTCACGGTTTGGTGACGTTGCGTGAAAGACCGACGACGTGGGCGCAGCCCCAAATCTTTTGACCCACAGCCGAAGGCTGATAGCGAAAAGAAGCGCAGGATCGGAAATAATTGTTCTTTTTGTTCAGTTACATTATACATAGTGTGTATACGTGATATCAGATTGTCAGTTTTCCTAACGGTGCTGACAGACAGGCGAAGTGGGGATGGCTCGAATATTTTTTCACCAATCGTGGGGAGCTGATTGCAGAAATTCGATATTGCAAAAAATATGGGTTTCACGAGCCAGAACAACGATCTAATTATGAGGCACGCAGTACTAGGGGATTTCGGAATAGTTAGGTCACCTGGGGTTCCTTAACGTGCACCCATATCTAGGTACACGGGCGTTCTCGCATTTTGCCTTCATCTAAATGCGGCCGCCGTGGCCGGGATTCTACCCCGCAACCTCGTGCTTATAGCAGCTCAACACAAATCCAATAGGAAGGCTTCGAATCGCTCTACGTTATACGTCCTAAGAATTTGAGCGGCTGCAGTGGTGAAAGAGCATGCTGCATGGGAAAGACCCTATAGTACTTCCGATAGGTGGTAGAAATGGCTTTTACAGCACCGCTCTCTGACGTGTTAGTTGCTCAGGTTGGCAGTCATCAGCGAAGGATTAGTTTCTTAATTAAACAAAATATTGGTTCGTCTACTTTAGGGTCAACGGTACCCTAAATTTTCCCGAAATACCTTGCTTTTTAAAAGTGGGTCCAATATATACTTCATCTTATGGAGAACATGTCCAGCAAGGGGCGCAGTTGTAGTTGCACAACAAGCAATTTAGAAAAACCTCGCCTCTGATGCATGCCCGCACGTGAAAGTGGACTTGGCTCCCAAAATATTGTTTATGTTCGAATTGTCATTAGAAATAAAGTAATGCAGGAGCGATGCAAACAATGAAGGGAAACCGTAGCAAGTACCACGAACGAATTCGCAAAAAACTCTGATGAAGGATGCTGTAGACTACGACCCAGGTGCATGCTAGAGTGCTCGAACAGTTAAAGCTTAAAAGAAGATTTCTGAAAACAGCTGTTCTGACTTGTATAAGGAACATATTTCTCTGCATTGAATAAGCGCTTTTATTTGAATTTTCAATCAATAATTCCACAGTGGTCACGGGAGAGAACGAACTAGAATCATTTTTTCAGTGAATATTTCTTTTTAGTTACAAATTTCTTCATCCAACAACACCTTAGTTAGAACATAATATTTAAGAAGAGAAGCAACATTATTTCAGGAATGCAAATATGAGACTTATTTTTTTTAGTTGAGTGAAAACCCCGTGTTGTATCTAAGACATGAGAATACTGTCGTCGCTCTAGAAGGAACCGATAATTTTTTGAATGTTCCTTCAGTAAAGTAAAGAAATATGTATGATTTAGGTTTTCATAAGTTCCGTACTACTCAACATTTTCGCTCAAATATTCAAAATGAAAGAAGACGAAACAGGTTTAAATAGTCGCCAAAATTTCGAAGTGTTTGTACAGAGTGGAAGTTGAAATATTGGCCAAAGAACGTTAATGTCCTCTGTACGGGTAAGCATACAACAGCTTGCTTTGAATCTACACTAAGTCAGACACCTGCTGTGCTTAATAAGGTGTTTACTAATTATTTGACTAAAAGAGGTCCGGGCAAATCTGTACAGGACTGTTGTATTTTTTTCGCGCAAAATATATAAAGTAGCGTCATGGATATTACAGAAAGTAAACGAACTTTTTGTTTAATATAACACATTGATGCTTGTCGCTTTGACAATATGCTATAGATAATTTCCGTAGCCCACAATCGCACATGTACTTCTATTGTGCTTACACCAAGTACCTCTGTCAGATGATGGCACTGTGCTGATGATGATGTTTCACACACTATGACACACACCAACAGGGGAGGGTCGAAAAAGGAGGCGAGGAGTACATTTAAAATCAACACAAAAAAAAGAAAGAAAGCTATATAATATAGAGCTGTCAAAGTGCATAGCCCGGGTGCGGAAGAGTACATGCGCCCACGTCAGTTTCCTTCACGCCATAGGCAGAAGATGGAAACGGCCAAATTTAGGCCAATATTTTATCAACGGCTTTGCGAAAGCATCGCCTCAGATAGAATCCAAAAATCTCCAGTAGATCTGCATATCTTTGTAATGAAAAGTATCATTTGCGCTCCTTGCTGCCTTAAACTCGTTCGCGTTTGGCGAGTGCAAGGCTTATCTAGGCACAAAAGTTTACAGCTCTTTTCAGCACCCTTAGATATTCATCATAAAAAGAAACCTGAATTTAGACCTTATATTCAATTGCACTTCCTATATTACGACTGTATCAATGTCGGCGATGGTGCATTGACAATCTAAAAAAACCTTGAAAAGCAGCTTCTTTTTTTGCAGGAAATCCTGTCAACGACAGTGGTGCTGTACCGGTCGGTGGATTGAGTAACAGTCACGTTCCTGTGCATCGAGCATCTGCTGTACTGAAGCTGCTTGCAATTTCTATTCTTTGCCAAGGGCGGCGTTGAGACGCGCACAAGCCCTGCCACGTACCAAAGTGTTTTGTGACCGAGTGGCCGGTTCTTTCAAACAATAGTAATTCTTCAATGTCCTTACTAGAACAAAAGCATAAAGAACACGGGATATGTGTAATGGCGATACGAAGGACGCATTTCTCTTCCTCGTAGAAGGCTGATGGGTTAGCAACAGCGGGGACACCTAATGAAGTTGCCCTACAGTGTCCTTGTTCTCATCTCCGTAGTGCATGCTCAAGGTACGGTATCATTTTACACACGGTAAGCGTAATGGTCGCCCATAGTGCAGAGTTCCTTGGCAAGAATACTTTCACCCGCCGTGGTTGCTCAGTGGCTATGGTGTTGGGCTGCTGAGCACGAGGTCGCGGGATCGAATCCCGACCACGGCGGCCGCATTTCGATGGGGGCGAAATGCGAAAACACCCGTGTGCTTAGATTTAGGTGCACGTTGAAGAACCCCAGGTGGTCAAAATTTCCGGAGTCCTCCACTACGGCGTGCCTCATAATCAGAAAGTGGTTTTCGCACGTAAAACCCCAAATATTATTAAGAATACTTTCCGGCTAGCTCGGCTTATTAAAGACCCAATTTTGGGGCGCTACGTATGTATCATTCGGAAGGGCTACACCACAATTATTTGTGACGGTAATCTCGCTCAAGAAATGCAGCGATGCATAGAGTTTTCTTTTAAATACATTTTTATGAGAAGCTGGCAATTTTGCAAACAGAAATTATCAACCATTTAAGAAGTGACTCCGAAACAGTTCTAAACATCGATTGGTTTGTACATGAGCCGTGTCACAAAATTCTTTGACGACCGATTTTTGAAACGCTGCTGAATGAAACACCTAAGCAAGAGTAATCGTTATATAGACACGTTAAAGAGTTTTCATCATATACAATAATGGAAAATAATGCCAAATGTTGAGGCGGCGTTGAAGCAGTGACATTTCAACCACTGTTTAAGAGCAAAAGTACACTTGTGTACTACAAAAAGAGAGCAGTAAAACAAATCATCAAAGCAAATATCGCGAGGCCACTTTCTCTTCACTTGCGCGCCAAACTTCCGTCAGGAATAAGGAATTTTTCCTCTTGCGTCTTTGCCTGGGGATTCACAGGTGTATTTTACTTACACATTTTTGGTACAACATAGTGCTTCTTTAGGAAAGCAGACAAACAGTTTGACCATTTGCGCAGAATATGCTTAGTTCAATATTTTTTTAGTGGGGCAGCACTAGATGGGGGGGGGGGGGGGGTCAGGAGCTTAACAGAAATTAATTAAGCGCGTAATCTTTTCAGGGGCACACCACGAGGTACCAGCTGTGTGCAAGCATCCCCCACCGAGTACTTCAATCTGCGGGTCAAACGGGGAAGCTTGGTATTATGATGTGTCGAAAAAATGCTGCAGATTGTTACGTCAGGGTTATTGCGTTGAAGGAGGCAACCATTTCCCTACGCTGCAGAAATGCAAAGAAAAGTGCCAACGTGAGTACATAATGCACAGAGAACTATGCTTGCTTGAATGTTTCGTAATGGCAATACAAAAGAAAAGTAACCAAAACGCCGCATTCATTCGATCAATTTCTTACTGCACACGTGCTAATTGCGTCTGGTTAAAAAAAGCACTCCAGGAAGAGTGAAGTTAAAAATCACAGCAATTTCATGTTTAACAAACCACGCGTCTCCGAACCGTACATTTCGCATTCTAATGTCTGTGAAACGAATACCCGTGAAGTCATAAGATTATGAAAGTACAGTTGTAATGATTCAGGTTCAATTTCACCGTTCTGGTGTACCAAAGACCAGATGTAGGACTGAAACGTCGCAGTTTCGCCCGAAAGGCGAAGCATCGATTGCGATAGCAAATCAGTAGACAGCCCTAATAAGTAAGGTTAGTGGTTTTATTGGTCGTATAAACGTGTAAACAGTCGCTTATTAACTAAAGTAACAAGCACGGCGTCCACGGGCACAGTTAAATATGAACGAGTCACAGTCTATATATATATATATATATATATATATATATATGTACATATAGACACGAACGCGGACGTTCCGCCGTTAGAACGCTGGTTCGAAGAAGCGCCGCCGCAGCAGCAAGCGAAGTCACACTCGTTCGTGCTGTCCGTCGCTTCAACGTAACTTGATCGACGAGAACATGCAGCACAATGGTACGAGCCGTCGGCGCACCAGACTGCCTAGACACCGCCTTTAACGCAGATCGCGAACAAACAAAGCCACACCAGATGGCGCCACGGCAGGGAAGCGGCACGCCGATGCATCTGTGACCTAGCTAGCTCCCATACAGGGGTCCTGGCTACCTGAATAGCGGGGAGCGTCGCCGTAGATAGCGCGATGCCAGGGAAAGTCATTGATGGTGCTTGTGATATCGCTGAGAGTAGTAGTGCCTTGCACTTTCGTGCGTATGCTTTTGTTACCTAAGCCGAGGGCTGTGGTTTGACTGCTAGGCTGGCAATGTTGACGGCTCCACTGGACGACATTAGAAGCGGAGGCAGCATTACGAGCATCAACTACGAAGGTCAGGCAGAGACCCCACGAAATGGGCGAAGCAGGTGATAGTGACGCTCTTTGTCGGTGGACAATAACGATACCCCGTAGATGGTAGTAAAGGGCACGATGAGGGAGTGATCAGCGCGCTCCGGCGAAGGGCAATTTGTCGTGTAAGCATGACTTGGTTGTTCGGGGCCTCAGCTTGGCGGGCAAAGTAACCCATCAGTGCTGCATCGCCGCTACTTTGACTATAAGTTTGCGAACGAACTACGTAGCAGAAAATTCAGTTTGAATCGCATCCTACATGTACGGCAGGGTACTTCAGAGCAGAAGTTATGCTTCAAAATCTTAACCTACACACGTTTACATATATACGCAAAAAAAACATCTTTACCTGCACATATTTGCCACTGTAGATCGCAGCAATACCGATATATCTGGGACTACCGCTTGTGTAAATTGTGCCTGAGAATAATTTTCTTTGTATTTTATGACTGAATTCGAGGTTTTCGACCGCGTATGTTTTATATTGCGCCTTTCGTGCGTCTCTTCTTTTGATTTTCAGGCTGCAAGAGTACATCACGGTCTTGCAGTACCGTAAAATAAATACTTAAATTCCTGGCTGCGCATTCTTCTAGCTCTTCAGCTCTAACTTTCCTGCCAGAGGATGTCTTGGCCAGGGCAAAGAAACAGATCCCGCATCGTTCTTCCGAGAAGAATAAAGGCCTAAACGCTAGACGATTGAATAATTATTATATTTTCTTGTCTAAATGGACAGCAATGTGGGTGCTTCAACTCTTTTTCTCGTTACAGTTTTTTAAGGAAAGATACACAGTTATCACATGAAAAAAAGTCAACGTACTAATTTTATCAGTAATACTGGCGACGAGGTGCTGCCCATCTCCGTGACACAAATTTCGAGACATCATCAACTATCTCTCCCTCTTCACCGCTACTACAACAGGCACGGTTTTTATGGGGAAGCTCATTTTTTTTTAATTCACGACAAATGGGAACTACGTGGCTGCCCTAACATCTCAAATGAGCTGTTTTCTTTTTATCCCTGGGTGGCAAGTCCGTTGTCAAGCCACCGCAATGTTTGAAGAACGGAGGTCTTTCGAAGCCATAAGTCTTGGAGTCGTGGTGAATAGTGAAAAAAAACAAACATCTGCGAAGAAAATACGGTGTGGATTTCAATGTCGCGGAACGAGGTTTGCAGCCTTCAATGACTCTGCTTTTAGGTAACCTCAACTGCCAGTTTTGGTTCCAGCAAAGACCTCTTCCGAAACCTCTACCTTCATCAAACAATTGCGAGTTTAAGGCGAAAGCACTACTTATAAGCGGTTCTTCTGTGCCGGTGCCTTCGAACAAGTAGCGACTGGACGCGAAATGAAAGAAGGTTAAGCTCGTCGATTAGGTGAACGGGTGCATGATTTTGAGTTGTGTGTGTTACAAGGCGGAAGCATTCTACAAGCAGGATGGCGAAACTTCGCGAGGGTGCATGTAGGTGGAAAATGTCTTTTGCCTTGGCGTTGGAAAGAGCATGGTAAGTGGGCTATACGTAACGGTGAAGGGATTTGACTCTGTTGTGAATGGAACGGCAGCCTTATTCAATAAGGGAGGTGAAAGGGAAGGTAACAAAAGCGTCACCAGTGTAGAGAGGGTGCTTATTTTTTCTTTCATTCGATACAGCTTACTCCTCGTCTGCATTGGTGCAATGTGTGACTGGTTGCGTCCATCACGGGAATTTATCATATATTAGAGCTAACGGCTCACCGCCTGACACAGTGAATCGCCCAAGTGCCACCAATTCCTGGTTTTGTCAAAGCCGCATGAGTACTTACATACGTGTGCTTTCTTTTTACAGCTCTCAAAGGAATGAAGTCGAAAATGTGCAGCTTTGCCTTTTTGCGCCGCTGTGGAACGCAGTATCTCGCTTGGTTTTATGATACCAAGGACCATCATTGTAAGTTACTGAACCACACCGCTTGTAAGGGCATGAAAACGGTATTTACCACAGAAGCGCTTTGTCAAGTCATTTGCCTACGTGAGTATAATAAGTTTCCTCTAAAATACTATCGCAATAAAGGTGAACACAAGAAGTCTGTTATGCAGCGCATATTCCTTTCCGAGACTTATGTACACTGTGCTGCCCCTCACCGAGGTGTAGCTGCAAAAGGAAAGCAGTCCTGCAGCAATATGTGTTACTTTAACAGGTAGCACCATCTGAATAATGCGAGACCAAATACAAGTGCTTTCACTGAAGTATGAATCGCCGTAATTGTATTTTCTAAAATTTATGAACTACTCTGATTGTTATATCTGATTTCTCAAATGAACGTCTACTGGCTTTTTGTTTTTAAATCGGCGTTAATCATGCACTTGTGGGAACCGGTGATAAGCGTAGCCTTCTGCACTTCTTGCTGAAATGTTTTCACTTTTTGGTCTTCCTTTATTTGTACCTTAATCACCCGGACTCAGTGTGTGGTCTAGCCCATGTTGTTGACATTGCCGACTTCCTCACTCCTTTTTTCGGTGGTTTCCATTTCCTCACGCCATTTTTTTTACTTCTTGGCGTTTGTTCTGCTTGCTTATTGGGCGCACACATGATTTGGGGGACCCGCAGCGGTATCCCAAAGGTACGGCGTAGCGTTTCTGAGTTTTATTTCGCCGGTTTGGTGCAAGTCATGGCAGTCGCAATCTGGTGGGAGCGTGTTAAAAAAAGAAAACAGAAAACGCTCGTGTATCGTGCATTGGGGGCACATTAGAGAACTTTTGATGGTCTCAACTAATCTGCAACCCGCCACCGCTGCGGCGTGCCTAATAATCACTTACTTGTTCTCGAGCGTACAATTCCAGATTTTCTTTAGTAAGTCATAAAAGTTGGCCAAGAATATATACATGGTAACAGCCACACGCACAGTTGCACATAACCAGGTACCCATGTTCTTTAATCACGTGCATACCTAGACACCGAAGCTGCTGCACTATCGACAAGCTGAAAGCACTCAGTATTCGCAAAGCGACAGCAAGAAGCAGACAGCTGCGCTTTAATAACCACAATACGACTGCATTTGCTATGACTTTCGCTGGAAGGTGCAGTAGAACAAAGATACAGATAATATCTTGAACTTATTATCAGAAAATGTGAAAAATATGCAACTGGGAGTAGATTTGATTTGTGCTCCAATCTGTTACAATTTATGAATATATTACGCTTCATATATTGGCATTGAAACGACGCACGGCTCTTGCCTACCACAGTGTGAGCAAGTAAGCCCTCCGGATACGAAACATATGTGCGCTTTTACAAGACCACTTGGTCCGTGACGCAACTAGTTCCTAATAACTATGACAAAGTTTCTTGCACACCTTATCTCGTTGTAATTTTGTGGAAGAATTATCGTGGTCGCGGAGGAGGACAGATTCGCTCGCAACGTAGGCGCCATAATCATGTCTGCTCCAGCTTTGCTTAACTACGTCGCTAAGCCTAGCGAGGACACACATGAAGACGCCACAGTTCGAATGAATTTCGTAGCCGGCTACGTGCATGCGCATTCCGCGCTTTCCAGCGTTATTTTCTTTTTCTATTTTACGCAAACGAAAGAGTGTCTTATGCAGCAAATGTAGTACAAACACTTGGTTGTGCTACGTTATATTTTTAACTGTTTTTAATAAAACAAACAACGTGTGTTTAGAGATGATTCAAAAATTTTCAAATGCAGCTGACCGCATGCTATCTGAAAAGGTCAGGAGCCTTATCCCGAAAAACTTGCTGTGCTAAACCTATTTGTCAGAACCGCTGCCTGTCAATCGTAATGGTGTGCGTAATAATAGCGAAGGAAGCCGGTCAATGGGAAAGAGCATTTACATATTAGAACCTCAGGAAATACAGGCGTGGCAGTTCTGCAAGCCGATTAAACTAGCATCATGCAATATCGCCATTATCATGTTTGTAACCTTCTCACTAATTTTTAAAGGTAGGGGTGACGTTTGCTGGTTTCCTGTTGCTTGATTCCAGGTACATTATATATATCTTGAACATTCTTTCAAAAACCATTATTTATGAATATGAAACTTATCTTTCGTAGTGAATACGTCTTCTTCTGGCGATCGTTTATGTTTTCTAGGGCAGTACAGGCCTGGTTAATATAGCGGAGGGAGCAGGCCAATAGAAATGTCTGCTGTTCAGAATGTATGCCAGCCACTTTTATTACACCGGAGGTACCCTTAAAAGACCGCTGACGAGGCTCCGTTCCAGATTCTGATTAAACAATGGAATTTACAGGGCGCACTCTAGCTAGTGTTTTACCCCAAGGATTTCTGTTTAATCGGCACGTATTGCCGACATAGGAGAAATTAAAAATGTAACACTGATGCGCCGTCAGGAAGCGAGCGTCTCTGCCAGTGCAGACACTCGCCCGTTTGCCTCGCCTCGCAACATCCCCTACCTGGCTTCGCCCAAACTGGAACTCGAAGACCGCGTCATGTCTATGTCATAACCGGCCCCTTCCTTTCCTTTCTTTTTTTTTGAGCGCGGTCCAATTCCACTGGTGGATGCTCCGGGTTCTGCGTTTGATTATTTACGGAACCGACGTGGCCAACCAGTGACGTTGCAGGCAGTGCGTTTTGTGTAGAGGCATTTGTGCGCCTGGCCTTGATTCTGTACCTTGAAGCGGCGCTCCTTCGAAAGGAAGGAGCTCTCTATGGTTCTCTTTGAATTGCAATAATTGAGGCGGCGGGAAACATTTTGATATGCTGCAGATAAGACTAACCCCTTGCAATTTAGGTGCCGCATTGCCCTCTTTGCAATGATCAAACCTGGTGAGGGGCCTTTTGAAGGAGAGCCATCGTTCAGAATATAGTGAAACTCTCTTGGCCCCGTATATCGTAAGAATTGCTATAAAATTCGGATGTCCCTAACGAGACTTCTTTTTTCCTTTTTTACCCTTTTTTGCGGGAGCCGACGTGTTGGGATTGATGCGACAGGGAACGTGTGCGAGCGGTTAGAATTTTGAACATTATTACCATTGCCATAGAGCAGACGCGTATCGCGTTTTCGGTAGCAGCTCGAAGACGACAAGACCGACCGGTGTTTTGATTTCAAGAGAGCACGGCCTGTCCGCTGCTGGAACCCTGCTGCTAAACAAATTATCACCCCTAAAAAAACATGGTGACTTTTGGGATTCCTGCAGCGTCCGCAAGCATTATTGGGATTTATGTAGATGAGAAAACTATTCTTCAAGCGTCCTAGCAGCAGCGAACAGCCCGAACTCTCTTGCTTATTACTACACGGGTCATCCTCGACGTCTTCGGGCTCCTACCAAAAACACCTACGAGCCATGCCGGCTTCATTACAACACAGTCAATACCTGTAAGCCAATTTCACCTCTACATTTTGCGCACAGTTTAATATCTACGCATAACTCCGGTTGTAATTATAGAAACACATTAATGCGCAATTCGTATTGCATGATGCTACCAGCCACGCTGGCGTAGTGGGTTTGGCGTTGTGCTGCTAAAGGCCGACGACGGGGGATCGAATCCCTGCCGTTGGATTTTACAGCCTGCGAGATTGGACAGCCTGCATACTTAGCTTTAGGCGCACGTTAAAGAAGTCCCGGAGGTCAAACTCATTATGCATTCCCCCACTACATCGTGCCACATTATCGATTGGGGGTTTTAACACGTAAAGTGCTAGAATTTCTTTTTTTAATGATTTGATGCTGTCTGTGCCACCAATAGCTTAGTACTATACCTAAGTCTTCCCTACACAGGAGGCATAATCCACTGATTTGAATGCTATTGAAAAGAAGCAAAATTTCCCCCACCAATTCTATCAATATAAGTGAACTAAACTGAATAAAAAAATCTATTGGAAGAAAGTTGATATTTATATGTGTAAACACGTCGTGCGTCATCCGCCCAATTTAATTTTTTTCAAATGTTTTTTTTTAACTATATGGTAACCTCTTCATTTATTTTGCAGCCCATAAAGCACCAAAACCAGTGTGCAGCCAGATGATAAAAGAAGGAAAGTGTTCTAAAAGTATGAAGAAATGGGTTTTTGTGGCTCAGGAAAACAGGTGCTTTCCGGTTTCTAAGAATCTGTGCGGAAAAGGCGATAACAGCTTTCGGACATATCCTGAATGCATGGCGCGATGCAGCTGTAAGTCGATGTTTCTTCTGCGTGAATATATAGAACACATTCGTGTGTCTTATTACAATTAACCTAACTATTTTTATGAAAGCGCGTAGTTGCAAAATGTGCCAGACAAATTTTAAAGCAGCCTGCGAAAACGTAGGAAGTATCCAGTAGTAATATTGTCGAACCAGAAACCGCAATTGAATTGTAGAAACTATCAGATAATATCAAAATAAACGGCCGCGTCATCTCCCCACAAATACCGCCTATTATCAGATCAATAGTTTATGCAGGATATTATCCTAAATGATGTACATTCAGGTGTTTTGTTTCGAATACTTTCAATGCCCAAAGACATTTCAGAAAGCAGGGGGGGGGGGGGGTAAGAAGGAAAGCTGAATGAAGTAAGAATATTAACGAAAGGCATTCTGTTCAGTGGTCTTGAAGTTGTTCGTGTCGGTGATGAGTGTGACTGATGGAAGAAAGGCGATTTTCGTCCATGCTTGTCCTAGGGATGAAGGAGTAGCTGTCACTGTAAAGGCTTCTACGCCACATTAGGGCACCCACTGTTAGATTGTCGTCAGTTGGGAACGAAATATGAGATGGAGGAGCAAAAAAAGGATCATTTTAAAGGGGAGTTCGAATAGACAGTTTTGTAAGAAAATGATGAGACCGATGTTACCAAAAATCAGGTACGTTAAGAGTTTTCTCATAGATGTAGCACTAGCACAACGACAGTAGTTTGAGGAAATTAGGGATGGTAGGGTATGGTATGGCGTGGTATGATATGGAATAATGTGGTTATAGCATGGCGCATTGCGCTCTCTTTAAACTGAGAATCAGTGAAGACTTAAGCGTATTCCAAATGGCTGAGTTGTACTCTAATTATGGGTGAACCAGTGTTTCCTCAGTGGTTATTTTCAGGCGTACAGCTAAAGGCACGCCTCAAGCATCCAAATCATGCGGTCGGCATTTTTATTTATGTAGTTAACATGCACATACCAAGAGAGGGTATTCGCTATGGGTCGAGGTACTTGTATTAGGTAACTCACGACACGTAAGCATCATTAATTAAATACGCGTGCACGGCAGTGTTAGAGAAATGAGATATACACACAACCTTAAGTTTGCTTCTGTTAATGTACATGCACCAATTAGAACATCCTTAGGTTGCAAGATGAAGGTCGTCCTGAATTTCTTGTCAACTATGAAGGGCAAATAATTTTGCGGTAGGGAACACATTCGTTCACGAACAGCTTAAATTTTGATGAAAGATCACAGTTGGAAAGATCCGTAATGTAGAATAATAGAGGAAGGGGACCCAATAGGGTCTTGCAAACACTAGTTAACACATTATAAATTATAGAATTACTTCTGTTAGATTAAAAACAATGCTTATGGCTCTAAGCATACCAGGACTAAGTGAGACGCAGCGACACATACGGGCGCCAACTCCCCCCACCCCCAAATATTTATTTACCAGAACCCACTCACGCTTATACAAGAAACCACACTCAAAAGTAATCACAGTAGAGACAGGCAGGGTTGATAAGAACTAACACTGCTCGTAGGCCAGTGATGTGTACTGAATTATCATGGCAGGTACATACGAGCATGCATGCATTACAGGCGTAATCCCAGAATCCGCATCCAACCAAATGTGGCAGCTGCACGTTCTAATCTTAGCGTGGATTACAGGCTGTCATTTACGAATGACATTTCTTTGTCAAATAATGCTGGTGACGCCTGCTAACGCACTTATTTCCAGCTCTTTTTATGAAGAAAGCCTCGATTATTTCCTTAGCCAGGACTTATATATTGAGTTTGAGTAGAAAGAAAAAGTTTTATCTTGTCAAGTATTTCTACAAACATGTTTTAGATCATTCAGCATAAGCAAAAGTGCGATTGTGCAAAATTGCACAATCGCACTTTTGTGCAAAAGATTGTGCAAAAGATTGTGCAAAATCGATTAATACTGAATCATAAAAACTATGTTTCACACAGAGAGAACTTTCAAAAGCGGTATTGAGAACGGCTACAAATAAGTTATATTCTACAACATCAGCTTAGTCCGAATGTATTATGCGATGGAATGCTTGTTAGTAAGATATGTCCTACATTCACTGGGTAACTGTGTGTAACTTGACCTATGGACTGGTACCTCATTTCGGGACTGATGTACTTGTAAGTCATTCTGTGCATCGCATGTGACATAGCGGGGCAATGTAGAACGCATGAAGCTAGATTTCAGGAGAAAATTTTGTAGTTCCACTTGAGATAATTCTCGGTGGAGAAGAATTGACCGAAATAACCAGTACTTGCGAAAGTATTGTACTTTCACGGCTACCACGTGACGCACACATTCGTCTATTAAATGCGAGGAAGAAAACAGCCGTACCAAATTCACACGTAGGCAAGGAATGCTTCACTTTTAGGCGAAAGCCTGGTCAAGCGTTCCATCACACACATTGATTAATGCGCTTAATCTGCACTTGCCGGCATCCGTCCTCAACAGCGCAAGAAGTGACAGCTGCAAATGAGAGAGAACTATTTGGTTTTTGTCGGAGCATACAGGATAGCCCAAGGTCGTGTAACGGCTGTTGTAGGACGCCTAAAGGCACTATTTGGCGCAGGAGTGTGGTTAAAATTGTTCACAGTAACTGTAAAAGCTTAACTGCGAGGTACATTATTGCTTGCCATATATTTTCCTTACACTTGCTTTTTTCTGAACTTTCCTCAGATTATGAAAACCACACATCTTCATCAAGATTTTCTCAACTCGTCACGAATGAGCTGCCACAAGGAAGAAGTACCGGAAAGCACAGGCCCTGAGTTTGAAGCGCCTTCGAGCTACATTTTTGGAAAGCCTCATAAGCACTAAGGGCCAAACAATGAAATCTTCCTTACCTCCGTAAGGAAGCCTTAATTGCGGTGAGGCTACCTTATGTCACTCTGAAAGCTTCCTTACTGAGGGGCCTTCGGTGAAGGCTTCCTTAGTGCTTCCTCAGCATAAGATAGCCTCAAAGCTACCTTCATGCGTCCTTACGCCACTCCTTGCCCTGAACGAGCGCTTCACCTCACTGCTTAACCACGTGACGTTTGCTTGCGCATGCGCGCTGTCACCCACCTGCGGAGAAGCGCGAGTACGGTACGTCTTGCCAGACATGTTCGTTTTAGTCACGCGTGCGGCATGAAAGCGTTGCTAGGCGTTGCTAAGCGTTGCACGACGCCGGCATGCCAGCGTTGATGGAGCACATCAAATTTTGCACTGTAATGCGCGACTTTTCTAACTTTAGTAAACAAAACTAGAAGAAATCAGCCGCGCTTCTCTATATTAGCTCTTCAATGCAGCATTTTTTGTAGAATAATTTCATTTCATTTATTATTATATATATATATATATATATATATATATATATATATATATATATATATATATATATATATACGTATATATTAATGTTACATAACAAAGAAAGCAAAGAAGGCAGCAAGTGATGTCGTCATACACATGTGAAGCCCGAAGCGATGGTGCTGATTATGGCCGTACGAAATTGTGCTTGGTCTTCAATTGCAATCAACGTGGCGGGAAGGTGGTTCCATTCTTGACACGTCCTTGGAAGAAAAGACTCGTGACAAGCTCTAGAGTTACACTGCAATACTCCAACTTTGTGATGATGATCAATGCGAGGAGAAATGTAGGTTGGGGATGAAATAATGGAGTTCGCGTAACGATTTTAAGAGAGAATCTCGAACCCAGGCTTGCGGCAACCGCTCCTCACGTTTGAAGGGAGTTTTCAGAGGACGCGTGCTTCCTCCATCGGTCCTTCGCTGTAAGGAGGCCTCACGTAAGGTTAGGAAACGCTCGAAGGAAAGGAACGTTTCATTGTCTGGGCCTAGTTCACGCATCAGAGTAAATAATTTTCCTATAGTTTAGTTTTCAACCACTTAACTGTTGATACTCGCAGTGAAGGGAATCATTTATTATCAAGATATTATCAATTAGCCTTACTGAGACAGAACATCAACCTCATCATTAGTGTTTTAAACGACATCCACTGCTGGCGGCGCCCACCAATACGTATTTATTTGGACGGAACTGATCTACGAGACAAGAAATGCCAGACCCACCGTGGTTGCTAAGGGCTATAGTGTTGGGCTGCTAAGCGCGAGTATGCGCGATGGAAACCCGGCCACGGCGGCCGCATTTCGATGGGGGCGAAATGCGAAAACACCTGCGGTGCTTAGATTTAGGTGCGTATTGAAGAACTGCAGGTGGTGTAAATTTTCGGAGTCCCTCACTACGGCGTGCCTCATGATCACATAGTGGCTTTAGCACATAAAACCCCACAATTTAATTTTGCAAGAAATCCCAAAGTTGCTGCCTCGCATCACCTCTCCACAAGACTGGATCATATGACTGGTTGCGCGAATGCAATATAAACGCTTGACTGTGTTCAAGCGGTTTGCACGTTTTTCTTGTGCGATCTTTTGTGAGCGTGTGTCTGTGATGTCGTTCCCCTTGCTCCCTATAAAAGGAACCATTCTGTTATCATCTAAACTCTGAGTGTTGCAGAGCACCATCTAGCACGGCGATAGCCGCGCTCTTGCTCTCGAACCCTCGCCTGCCACCCTTGACGTTGTAGATAAGATGAATCTAAATAAAGTACTTCGCGGCAAGCCACCGCGCTCACTTCTGTTCGCACAATCATGAAATAAAAGCACCTTAGGGGGGCGTTTCCAGCGCGTGCTTCGCTCGGACGTGTTTTTCCGTAGCTCCGGATTTTTGCCCCGTTTGCTGGTTTTTCACCGCTGCTGGAACGCTTCTGTTTATGGACCGCTTTGACGGTTCATAATTACTACTGGCGCCTATCTACAAGGTCCATCGGCATCTACACCCTCCTGCTGCGTCGGCCAGCTCAAGTTCTTGCGTGGCTTCGCGAGTGCGAGTGCCCCCGCGGCACTCGCCGCGTCGGCGCGGAGCATCCAAGCTGGTGTCCGCTGCGTCGAGGGAGGGGAACATTACCAATACAACTGCCATTCAAGTCAGGAGCGTCTCCTTCGTATGGACAAGTGCAACGTGCGAAGACGGTACCCTGGGGATGTATACCAGCAACATGGAGCAGCAAAGGCCCCTGTCATGGAGCCCACCGCGGCCAAGAGAACGAAGGAAGCTACTGGCCTTCCATTGGATGAAAATGTAGCTCCAGCAGCCCCGAAAAGGCCTCGCTCATCACAAGGCCTGCCCGCACGACTGACACGTACGTCTGCGGTGTCGCCAAGGACATCGTGGTAGAAAGTGGTTATCAAGCCTACTGCTAGATATGACATGTCCACTGTGCACAACCGTATCACTCAAGCGACCCTGGACGCCTGCCTCGAGACTTCCCGATTTCAAGATTTCGCTCTACACAAACCTACCAATAAGGTACGTGTCAGTATGGGTGTCAGATATGACACTAGTTTATAAACTCGAAGAACTGCAACAAATGCAAGTCTCGGAAGAATGTGTCCTTCCAGTCCAGTCGTACCTCGCCAGTGGTGCCGATTTAAGACGCTACGTGGGTAATGGCACTGACCTCGGCGAAGAACCCGAGAGGCTCCTGGAGAGCTATCGTGTCCCACACACAAGGTCGTGGCTACTGCTACCTAGGCAGTGGTCGTACGTACCTAATCAGGCTTCAAGGTCCTTATTTCCCACCGGAACGTATTCTGTAGTACGGCTGCGTACTGCGCCCGCGCCCGTTCAAGCCGTGGAGCCGCGGCGTTTCCGGATGCAGACGCTACCCGCCACCAGTGCCAGCGGGAAGGTCACATTCAGCGCGTTTGCAACCTTAAGGCAAGACACCAAAAGAAAAAAAAAGGTTATGGTGAGTTCTGTCGAAACGCGGGAAGAATTTTCCTTTGAGTGTTATTAGGTCAAGCACCCATGTAACCGCCATAATGGTGACTGTTCTTGTGGACAGCGTACCAATGCAGGTGAAGCTCGAGACTGGGGCCGCGATGTATGTCACCTGAAAGAGCCTACCGGTCATTGTTTGCGGACGTATACCGGTGAAGCCAACGAGCCGACAGGCGTGCTCCACGTCAATGTCGAGACCAACACCTGGAAGTAGTGGCTACCACTCTACGTTGTTCCACAAGATGCGCAAGTTGTTCTAGGATGAGAGTGGCTGCAGATTCAGCTCGACCGGGCCAGAATACGGGCATTGAACGCCGTCTTGGCCGGTGCAGTCTGCAACGGAGGAAGCTCGGACGGCGCTCTTATCGCGGCTACGGTAGCACGAGCACTTGTTGAAAGACGACCTCAGTCGAATCAATGCTGAGAAGACAACTGCGTATTTCAAGGACAACCAACAGCCTAGATTTATCAGGCTAGGCTTGCACCATTCGCGTTGCCTTAGCTGGCGAGGAAAAAGTTCTGAGGTTAGAAAAACTTGACATTATCTTCCCTTAGGCAAGCAGCAAGCTTGCGACGCTTGTTGTTCCAGTGATTAAGAGCGACGGCTCTATCAGGTGTTCCCGCGATTACTAAGTCACCCTCAACCCTATTTAGGACACTGAATACTACCTCCTATCGAGAGGGGACGAGCTTTCCGCTAGCCTAGCAGGAGGGAAAAAGTCCTCGAAGTTGGACCTCAACAGAGCGTACCAGCAAGTCGAGATGAACGAGTCTTGAAAAAGCTACTTAACGTTGAACACTCACAAAGCGCTGCACGTTGTGAATCGCCTCCCATTTGGCATAGCTTCGGCTCCGGCAGTGTTTCAAAGAATAATGGATAACTTACTGAAAGTACTCGAAAGTGTCGCATAATACATCAATGACATCATAGTGAGATTAAAGACCGACTAAGAACACGGGCGCAGTCTCGGAGCCATGCTGAAGCGGTTATCAGAAAGAGGCGTCAAGATTAAGCGGGCCAACGGCGATTTTTTAATGAGTGGCTACAGTACTTGTAAGCACCGATGGCGTTCGTCCAGCCGTCGATAAGGTTTAAGTGATTCAGAAGGAGCCGAAGCCAAAAGACAAGCAGTAACTCAGCTCGTCAAGTGGGCTAGTTACCTACTACAGCAAATTAATTCCACATTTGTTCATTGGGGTTTCGCCCTTCAAAAGGCTTTTGCGCAGCGACATGCCGTGGTTCTGGAGCAAAGACTGTGAGGATACCTTGATTCGAGTGAAAGGCCTGCTATCTGTGCTCCTGTACTGATCTACTACGACTCCAGCCTCCCGCTACAGTTGTTTTGCGACGCGTCAGCGTATGGAACTGGTGCGGTGCTCACTCATCTATCCAAGTGGTCAATGTCTCCCAATCGCTTATGCATCGAGAACTTCATGCAAGGCCGCAGTTTGGTAAAGCGAAACTGACGAGGAAGCACTAGCGTTAATTTTTGGACTGGAGAACTTTCATTATTACCTTTATGGGCGTAACATTGCTAGTAAATGACACTGCACACAATTTTCGGACCCCAGAAAGGCATTCCTACCATAGCTGTCGCAAGATTACAGCGTTGGACGGTTCTCGTCCCAAAATCATGTTGTCATGTTAGTTCATGTTATCATCCCAAAATGGTGATTCCGACTGTCTTTCCGGTCTTTCGACTTCGGGCCTTCGGTGAAGCGCAGAAATACAACTATTATGTCCTGCGCCTCAGTAGGCTGCCTGTGAATTATCGGCAAGTATCTAAGGAGACGAGCCACGACATGTCGTTCAAAGCTGTCTCACAGTACGTGCTGAGGGATATCCTAATCGTGCGCGAAATAATTAATTCAAGCTGCTTTTCAGCAGACGCTGCGAGCTTCCTTTGCAGCAAGGGTGCGTAGTGCTTGGTACTCGCGTCTTCATTCCGAACGTTTCCCGTCGTTCATGCTGGAGGAGCTCCAGCAGGGGCACCCAGGAATCATGCGGACCAGTGAGTTGGCGAGAAGTTGCGCGTGGTGGCCAACCGTAGACCGCGACATCGAACATCAAGTAAGCGCCTGCCAGTCCTATCAGTCGCTTCGTAGCTTGCTTTGCCCCGCTGCGGTGCACCCATGGGCTTCACCGACCCGTCCTCGGGAACGAGTTCACGTGGACTTCGTAGGTCCAGTCGAATGTGTCATGCTACTTTTCGTTATTGACGCTCACTCCAAGGGGCCGGAGCTGTTCGTGATGAAAGACACTTCAGCTGAGAAGACAGTCCAATGCTTGCAATTTGTTTCGCCGTTTTGGTTTTACACCGCTCATCCTATCTGGTAATGGCCCTTGGTTTACATCCAATACTTTTCTAGCTACAAGCGGAGCATTGGCCCACATAATGCGCGCGCCGCACCATATCCGCCTAGCCGTAAGGGTCCAACGAAGGCTTTGTGCAGGCTGTGGAGATAGTGTTACTCATGAATTCTTCTGCATCACGACCATGCGCACTTGGGGACTTCTTGTAAGCCTCTTGTAACCCTGTGCATACCACTGAAAGCAATGTTTCAGAGGTCCCGTTGCTTCGTAGACGTTTGCCCACATGGCTTGTTCTAGCACTGCCCTCAGTTCGACACAGCTCATGCAAACTCTACGACGGTGCCCAAGACAAGCACTTTAGTGCTGGTGATCGTCTGAAAGCCAAGAACTTCCGCCCGGTTGAGAAATGGTTCTCCGCTGCTGTGCTCGCGCAGACGGGTCTAGTTTCGTACAAACTAAGTGTCGTTATTCCTTAAGGTTTTTTTCACTGGGTTCGTCAAAAGAACCACATCGTGTCGTGCGTGTACCATCACAAGATGAGACTACGCTGCATTTAGCACCATTCCTGCAGCCTGAGCCACAGCCCTAAGTCGACCAGCCCCTTGTTCGTCATGCCAGGGTTCCCGGCCTCCAGGCTAGCCAGGAGTCCTCACTGTCTAAGCGTCGCTACCCGCTTAGAAACAGAAGACCCCTGACCGCTACATTCCGTAGTCTAGTGTTGTAAACAGGTCCGGAGGGAGGTTGCATAGCACCGCGTAGCATGGCGATATATATCCACGCTTCTGCTTTATCACCCTCCCCTGTCACCCTTGTATTTGTAAGCAAGGTGGCTCTAAATAAAACGCTTCCCGCAAGCTACCCGGCTCACATCTGTTCGGACAACCATGGCATAAACGATTCCATTCTGTCAGCGTTGTTTCCTTGCCGTTAACATAACATGGGCCGCCCCCAAGTTTAGCATATTGCATCCAATAAGTGTGCTTGCCTGAATTCCAGAATAGGTAAAACCCACGTACGTGGTGTTTGATATACCCGAAGAAAAAAAGCTCATGACATTGGCAATGGCAGGGGTGGCTGGACAACGAATTGAAGAAATGCGCGTAAATGGATTGTTTGCGGTGAAATATGCCTGAGTGAGTGGGACGTGGAAATGAAGGCATAGAAAACAAATATTAAAAAGCCGAAACAAAGATGGGTGAGTGAACAGAACCAGAGCGAAGTTCCCGGATTCCAGTCGCCACTGTTTTTTGCCCGGCTTCTGATGCTGACTTTGCACAGAGTCGTTTTAGTCTGCCCGCAGCTCCACAATGAGTTTTGCGTTGGTCCAGTTAGGCGAGAATCCTGCTGCATGTTGCTGCGGCCGCACGCTGATATCACATTGACATAAACACCGAGAATGCGACAACACTTGCTGGACTGCTGAAACAGCTGGGCTGCTGTAGCTCAGGTTGACCAATTTTGCCTGCAGCACAGGCGGTGACATCACCCGCAGCCACAACATGCCAGGTCACCAATAGATACTCGGGAGCATAATAACTTGCATAGTTATGGACTTCTCTAGAACCTCTTTGCTTTATTCATGACGAAGCGCAATTTTTGCGTATGCTTTTCGCTGATTTTGTTGTTTCTTGTCGCATAGTTAGTTTTATTGTATATTTAGGTAACAAGACCTTTCTGTACAAAAGGGCTCTGTATTTTTAGGTAGTCAGTTTCTGATCTAGTGCCCCAAAACATGACACGAAACGCCAGCAAGTACCTTCGTGGAGCTTTCGTCCGCACCTCAATGCGTATTTAAACGTTTTGTATTCAATGTCTATTCTCACGTAAGCTGTGTTAGGAACTTGACAGGAATACAGATATTTGGACCATCCTTACGTAGGATGCTACTAATCGGCTGATGTGAACATTAGGGGAGGCTTTATGGTCTTTTTATTCAAGTGAACAAGCGCTATAGCAACTTCGGCTCTGCAGTTGAGATCGAACGCACTTAATTATAAAATGATGTTCAAGAGGCGCCTGACCTTTGTACGTACTTGACCTTCGATGGGCGTATTATCACCGCGGCTCATATATGTCATTCAGAGCGCTATGTTTTCAATTTCACTATTAGTCCCACTTGTGTTAAAATTGAAGCAAATTTCAATTGCAGCGTCTTGCACTGCCTATTTACCAATGAGAACCAGAGATTGTAAACACAAGCAATATGCATTTTTAGTTACTACCATCCCACTTAACTTCTCCTATAAGAATTTTCAGACAATTTTTCTGTTGTGTATGTGTTCATACCATTTGTCATTTTCCAATTGTCCTTCAATTCAACCATGCTCCACAGCCAAATTGCTTCTAGTGTGCTGGCTGTAATCTATGCGCAGTGGCTGTGCTAGTTTGTATATGTTCTTGCTGTAATACAAACTTATCGTAAACATTTTGTGAAGTCGTCTACAGTAAGCATGCATTTTTGCGGTTGTCTTCTATGAAATATCTTGGGTTTAAATGTACCTGAAAGAAAACATGCTTTCTCGTGCCTGCTGGCCAGAGGGAAGAGTGCTTGTAACTGTTTCAATCAATGCAAAACTGATTTTTCATGTCAAAATATGTTTGCTTTACCGGTAGTTCATAGGCGTTTTAAGGAGCTCAAGTTCCACGAGTGCAATAAATTTGCCCGCTGCATCTAACAGCCTTAGATCTTCATAGCGGAGGTTTTTGAGAATGTTCAAAATAAAAAAAAAAGTTCCTGTGGCAGACAGCAAAGAACAATTCTAGTCCATGAGCTCGTCTGCTCGAAGAGGCAGAGATTACTTGCACAAAACATTGAAATGCACAATCGACCAATTAGGCATAACTCACTGATTAATTTTCCACTAATTAATTTATGGTACATATTGCAATTTCCAAATCCTACAGGGTGAGACTGCAAGGTGGATCCACTTGGAACGAATTCTCAAGGCACAAGTCTCAAGATAATGTATCCTGAACTTTGAGGAAAAATACATTGGCGTTGTAGTTACTTTTGTGCTTCAAAGCATACAATGACGTTTAGTTAAGAAACTAAGTTGAACCATACTGCATTTTTACGGCGCATATCTCGCACAACTTTGACAGCACCAATGTCGCAAGTTGCGTCATGCACACAATTCTTTACAAGTGGATATGCCTTGTAGTCCCAGCCACTATCATTTATAAATTGCAATATGTGGCAAATGCTAATTACTCAACATTATTTATAAATAGTTTATTAAAAGATTATGCATTTGAATTATTTGTGCAAGTAATGCCTGCCTGTTCGAATGCACCAGCAGATGGACTAAAATTCTGATCTCTTCCCGCGGAAATAAGAAAAACTTTCGACCTCCTAAAAAATCACACTAAGTATAACAACAACTTAAGCACTGGGTTGAGTAGCAATTTCTGCAGAACCTCGATGTCTTAATGTCTGCGATGCTACATTGTTGAGTTGAACAAAAGATTCAAATGTTCTTTCCTGTCATGAAATTTATGCAGACAATAGCAAAATCTGGGATGGTGGACTAGAAAAGAAGTACATTGAGGGACACCGAAAAACTACTGTTCTGCAGCTTCACGTGAAATCTATTGTTTACGAAACGCTCCATAGAGACCATGCCACAAACGGGACCGCTTTCTTGGCTGGTGATGGCGCCCTCTCAAACAATATATATTATGCAGTGGCCCTATTCAAAAAATATAGGGACAACGTTGATATGTGTACCCTTGGGTCGGAGGTTCCATTTTTCTGCTTCACCGGTGGCTTATATGTATACGTCACCCTATCCATCTAATGGCGGAGCCGCTATACATGGTGTCCCAACTGTCATGCACCAAGATTTAAAAATATGCAAATGCCACTTAGCAGAACAGAAACAAGGTAACGTTGTTTGCTGTCGCTTGGAGATACTCAGATAATTTCTTGCGCTCCGCCTAATTCAATAATTGGTTATCGGTAATTTATGATCTGAAATATTAGTTAGATTGAAAAGTATATATGAGAAACCTTTAGAGCCGCATGAAAAACTCCCGATACAGCTTTATGCGGCTCAATACGTGCTACATAAAGGTATTTTTCCGAGCGTGAAACAAGCCCGCGATTACACGCAAAGTACCACGACCTGCTAGTCGCGCACACCGATCTGATATGCGGACAGCGCAGGCATCTAGGCGTACCGAGGGCCGAAAGCGTCGTGTGCGCTACAGCACCCGTACGCTTACGTGTCACCCACGTTGCCGAAGTGAAACCTTTAAATAGCATGAAATTGAGAGGTTTGTATACTTGGCGCAAGGGTTTACTGGGAGACATCGTCACTTATTGCGGTCACGCCTTCACTCAACGGGGCCGTCTTGTAGGAGAACTTTCCACAACAGTTGTCATTCAGATCATATATTCATTGGTGTGGGTGCGCTATTACATTGTATCTGAGAGCCTTTTATTGGCTCTCCCTTTCAGGAAAGACATAACGCCTTGTCGATTGAAACCCTGTAGATTGTGACAGAATTTTGCGTAATTTGGACACATCTAAAGACTGAGCTCTCATGCGACCAACATCAGCCGACGCAAATTTTTTTCCGCGAAAGCGTCCTTCGACAATATATATATATATATATATATATATATATATATATATATATATATATATATATATATATATATATATATATATATATATATATATATATATATATATATATAAATGCGACACATTGAGTGTTGTGGTAGCTTCAGGATTGTAATGTTAGGTTGAGTAGTGGTAGCTTCTGGGTGTAGCTGAGAATGCTGCTAGTCTTGATTACCTAACTTCAAAGGCGACTTAAGTGTGCATCTGTCTTGAAGGTTTCCTTTTCACTTGACTGTGTTGTGCAACTTTATATGCCCTCAACGTGGCGTGTCTTTATAATAGTTATGTACATAAATAGAACTAAAGGACGAATGTAACACCGCAAGTCCTCGTTCATATCCGCTTTCATTCTCGCAGTTCTACATCTTTTCCGTCATTCAGGTAGTTTGGATACAGAAAAATGCCCGAAGAACTAGCTACAGCCTTACCGGATTAAACTCTGCCAAACTTTATCTTGAAATATATGTTTAGAATACCACTTCCGCAATTAGATATAACCACGTGCCACTAATACTTATTTAGAGCGACGAACGTTATGGGGGGGGGGGGGGCTATGTACTTAGTCATTTGATGTCCGCTCATGGCATCGATGGCCTTAGAAAGAGGCACGAAGAAAATTTTGGAGATTTATAAATGAAAACAGGTGAAACGAAATTTCTTTACGTGTTAATGGGGCACAAGTTACAGATTCTCAACGCGTAGGCAATGAATTTAATAAGTACTTATACTGAGTGTTTGCACCTATAGATTAGAGTATTGCTTCTGTTCTAGGGGGGTTCCAGTTAACAATTCGTGACGTAGTTGTGTCTCAAGAAGGCATTTTTATTTTACTCCTAAACCTGGACGAGAAAAAAGGGCAGCTGGGCCAGACAGTGTACCTACGGCATTCCTGCACCACTATGCAGAGTGGATATCGTACTATCTTCACGTAATTTTACTGCTTCTTTGTCGCGCTCTTCATTGCCTCACGACTGGAAAAATGCGCGGGTTGTCCCTTTTTTTAGAGGAAGTGATCGCTCAACAATATCCAATTACCTCTCGATACCTATAGCCTCAGTTATTTCTAAGCTACTGGAACACATCCTTTGCAAGGAATTGGTTCACTGCTTAGAAGAAAACATGTTGTTGTCAGATGTCCAGCACAGCTTTCGGTGTGGGTTATCCACTGTTACACAGTTAATTACTACTTGCCACTACTTTTTTGTTGCAATTAACGGTGGAGGTCAAGTTGATGCAGTGTTTCTTGACTTTGCCAAGGTCTTTTATAAAGTGCCACACAAGAACTCATACAGAAGCTTTATAATTTTGGAATAAATAGCACACTCATTGATTTTGTCATAGCATACCTGGACAACAGGGCAAAATATGTTAACATTAATTATAGTTTTTCTGATATCCTTCCCGTGACCTCAGGTGTACCCCAGGGCTCTGGCCGGGGGCCAGTCTTCTTCCAAATTTGCATCAATGATATTGTGACTATGTTAGACCCTGGAGTCAGTGCTGAACTCTTTGCAGATGACTGCGTTGTGATCACTACAGTCAGGTCACCACGTGATCAAGAACTCCTTAACACTAATTTTAGGAATATTCGCTGCTGGTGCGACAAGTGGGAAATGACATTAAATATCCAAGATGTTCAGTTCTTCGCGTATCTAACAAGAAACAACCGTCACAGCATGCACACAAAATTGTTTGGGATGTAATTGAAGAGGTACCAGCTGTGAAATACCTAGGAGTAACAACAACAGCAACTTTAAGCTGGAACCAACATATCGATAACATATGCTGCACCGCCTTTAGGGTCCTATGGAACATTCGAAGGAAATGGTCGAGAGCCCCGACAAATTTGAAACTTACGGCGTGTAAAGCACTGGTTGGACCCACTTTGCAGCATGCGTCCTGCTTATCGGACCTTCACACTAAAACAAACACAGACGAATTCGAAAGGTGCCGAGAATGACCATTCGCTTCATTTGCAACCACTAAGGAAGGGCAGACAGCGTGACAGATATGGTTAATATGCTAGACCTCGAGACTCTTCGATCAAGATGCACAGAACACAGGCTCGTGTTCTTATACCTCTTTTACATTAATATGACGCAGGTTGACAAGGCTCGCTATCTCATCCCTGTATCACGGGAAACACTCGCTTTAACGACAGTAAACATTTACAAGAATACCGGGTTTGTACCTTTATTATCAAATATTCTTTTTTCCCAATACTGTTTCCCACTGGAATAGGCTATCACAGAGTATTGTTGTAATAGATTTTGTTGCCTGTTTGAAAAGTGTAAATGCATAATTTGTTGTTCTTTGCCTTTGTTCTTGTAATTTTGTTTTCATTAGGTTCATGCGCCCACTCCTCCTTGGACTCCAATTCGAGTCTGCAGTATTGTCATATAAGCAAAACTAAATAAATAAACAAATTTCAGTGGCAGAACTTCTTGAAGCACTAAATGATTAAGTAAAGAAAAACCTGTGCGTGGCCTCACGCCGATTTCAAGTACGGTCTTACAGAGTGGCAGTCAAAGGCTCTAACTTGAGGTCATTTCACTGCGAAACAAAACTTTCGTTGCCTCTGCCCTGGTGTTTGGTGCTGGTCATTTCCTCGCCGAAGATATTTGTATGTAGCTTACATATGCTCCGGATGGAAGTAGCAGTAAACGGGCTCAGATATATCTTTTATGCCGGTCGCAAACATTGTGCGAGCAGGTGCAATTGTTTTCGAAACAATAAAAAAATCCAAAATAAAGCAGAAAACACAGTGTCCGTTCATAGATATCTCTAAAGCACACTGACCTTCTCATCAAATACCGCAATATATTCAGCGGCTCGAGTTTAGAGTTGAATGGAATGTAACGCACCGTGATATCTTCGCGTTTACACGATGCGGCGCATCAGAAAACTGGAAGCAGACGCCGGTTTTTACCACCTGTTATTTTAATATTACAACCAGATACTGCACCCTGCGGCCTATAAAGGCGTTTTGCATCGGTGGTAGCAGCTCTTTCACAAATCTGAACAAACGCAAGGAAAAGTGCCAACGCGAGCACACATTGCTGCGACAAATTTACCACGTGCACACTTCTTTACGTACAATGCAAGTTTCTTAAGCTTGAAGCAGTTTTCATTCTTTAAGTTTTTTATCATACACACATTTATTAACCCCACGACCATATTAAATAATTATGGAGGGAAGATTACATTGCTTGACAGGACTCTCTCTCGTAGACTACGTGTTGTGCGCCCCAAGCCATCTAATCACGTAGAAAAGGGTACGAAATAAACCAATAGCAACGCATTTTGCTCATTATAAACAGCGAAAAAAATCCTGAGGACATGGAGATGCTCACATGGCTGTGACCCAGCCAGTACGCCACAAGCGTGCTTGAAGAACAGACAACCTAAGCATTCTTCATCTTGCATGCATTCAAACCTTAACTGCACGAAAACATAACTTCACGCCTTTCTGCAAAAGAAAGATACAATGGCTGCATTGAAGGCCCACACTTTATTTTAGTATTCAGGGTGCCAATAACAAAATTATCTCAAGCATATTATCCTAGTAACATGAGAAATTCACTCGTCCGCTTCATTGAATAAGAAGGTGCATGTGTCTCTTTCGTGTTTAGCTAAATCACCAAAGGAGTGCCTAAAATTATATTACAGAACCTTTAGCAGAGAAGAGTTTTGGGCCACTTGGTGATGCATATCTGACTGTGGTGAAGCGCCATGGAAGGAACAAAGCAATGCTAGACAGATGGGACAAGCATCACTAACAACTGCGAATGTTTATAGAAAATTTTCGCTGCAGCAGGACAATGCGTGCATACGCCAAATAAATTGTGAAAGCAGCAACGAAAAGATCAGGAGCCATGAACAACGGCAGACTGCCAAAATTGCCATAAACGCGTGCAAAATTTCATCATGAAATGCGAAAATCTGGAAACGTGTCTACGCTGTCAGCTGCTGACAACTGGCATAAAAGGCATAGAAACAGATCAGAGTGAACCAGCTCAGCTCTGGCCACCAATGAATCGTGCATTTTGTTTAATTGCCCCACTGAAGCCACGCTAAACAGTGCGCTGGTTAAGGAGGATTGGCACTGATGCTCTACGTCCAGCGTCACGTGATCGCCTGGAAGAAACATGTGGCAATGGCATTGGTAGTTATGCTCCTTGTTAGGTTGACTGCCATTAAAGTATGCCTGCTTCTCTTTGCTGCCATATATTAATTAACGTGGCGAGTATGTATGGTCTTTGTATCCGTGCAACCCTCTTGCTACTTCCACCAACCTCATCTGTTCATATTCGACAACCTAAATGCGCAGGTTACATCAAGTCACACATTCTATAATATATCCGTCAGTACCTATTCAATGCTATCTTGACTTATTTAAAGATACCTTCAAATGTTCTTTTTACGACACGAAGGATACTCAGACAATGGTAATTTCTGGGACCTTCTCTTAAAAAACAAATACGTCCCAGTAAACAAAATATGTCCTCTTGTATAGCTGTGCGGAACATCTATTGTTCTTCAAGGCAGATTGTTTTGTGAGCCAGTGAAAGCGTCTTTTGTGAAAAATAAATTTTTCAAGGCCGTTACTCAAAGAAATGTATGCGGAAGTAAAACAGTGGAAATGTAAAGCGCCGGATGCAAGCTTTCATTTTTCTCCCTCATAGCTAGCCCAGATACGTAATGATGAAGCGGATATACCTTGCACTTGTTCTCATCGCTGTAATTCGCGTTCAAGGTAAGTGATCATCTTTCACACTCCCAACACAATCATCACCTCGTTGCAGAATAGTTTGTGAGAACTGCTTTCTATCAGTCGTGTTTCCGAAACTTGTGTCCTCGTCAAAATTTTTGTGTAGTACTTGGCATGTCAAACGAATAGATTGGACAATATGTCCTATATATAAACATAACAAAACCTGTAGACCCTGAAATACTAGAATAACAATTTTGTCATTGGCTTCGTGGCTTCAGTAAATTATCAAAGCCTTCGAAAACTTTCGGCAGGAAAAGAGGTAAGACATGCTAACGTTTCACTCCCCGAGGAAATGTTCGGTCACAAATGCAAGAGAAATTAAGGAATACTCGTTAGTGTCTCTAGAGTTCGCTGTAAACCTCATCACTCGCCTAATGGAATTAGGTCTTCTGAAATAATTGAAGCAAATATTGCTCAGAAATTTTTTTGTTCATGGCACATTCATGCCCGGTCTTGTCAACATAGTGACTTCACAATACATATCTATACACCGCTCCCCTAATAGAAACTTTATAACTACCGCGTTTCATGCGGCAGTAGTGTTTGAGGCTTATTTTTGTTTCAGTGTTCTTATTTTTTCACTTATAACTGACGATTTGTGTTGCGAAAGACGACGAAACCCGCGAAAATACCGCACCTCCTTCTCAAAAGCTGTAGAGCAGTATGGTTTTGCTGTCTTCTTTCAACAACAACAAAAAACATTTTTCACTATTGAAGCAGAGACACACTTGTCAACAAACCAAAGCAACATCCTGTCATAATCCATCTATTGGTCGTCGTAACCAAATTCGTCCGCAATAAAATTAGTGCCTTCCTTATAACTCACTAGCAAGCACAAATATTTTCTGCGATGAAATAAGAAATACAGTTCTTTGAGGTTGAAACGACAATCAGATTTATCTTAAGATAACAACAAGAAGTCAGTAACTAAACGATCGCGTTTAGTAGTTCAGTACGAATTCATTTGCTGTGGCTGCCGTACAGTCTTCCAAAGCGTACTGAGATTACCGACGCCAAGTAATAGAGTAGCTATAGAGACAACTTCTTTATTGAGCGGTGGCGAGCATATTGGTGCGTGCCATTGATGAGTCGAAGCTTGGAGTTTACATCAAAAAAGGTGCGAAAAGTCCGCCATGAAGTGAACGTATTTTGCAGCACCGCATGTGTTCGAATCGGTTGTTAGATAAATTTGGCAGGAAACAGCGCTCAGTACATAATCAAACAATACCAGAAATGGCCGTTATAGGTTTGCGCATCAGTGTCCTAAGGGGAATTTTACTCGTCTTTTAAGATCGCTAGCTCTTTGCTAAATCTACGACGGACGAGCAGACTCACGGTGGTATGATGGGTAGAGGTCGTTTTTACTTCTGGTGTACTAGCCGTCTTGTCAAGCAAGCATCCTACTGCTACAAAGTTATACGTGGTTAGCTCGGAATCAGATGCGCTAGAAATTATTAGCAACTTTCTTTCTATAATGTGCTCATGATTTTAGGTTTAGAGATCACTGGGAGATCCGTAGAAATCCGGAGAAATCCGGAGAAATCCGTAGTCCCGCTGACCAATCGCTGTTAAACACGTCGCTGTCTACAGCGCAATCATGGTGCAGCACATGGCAAATGAAAATCAATGCGAAAAAAACTGTAGCGATGACCGTAACGCGGAAACGACACCCTTTAAACAATCAGTATTCAATCGATGGGCAAATTTTAGACCGCGTGACAAGCTCTAAATATTTGGGCGTAGTTATCAGCTCGAACTTAAAGTGGAATGAGCACGTGTCATACATAGAAAAGAAAGCCATGCAGAAGCTTGGTTACTTGAGGCATTGCTAAAGAAATTGACCCCGTGAAATAAAGCTACTAGCTTACAAAACTATCGTCCGCCCGATTCTTGAGTACGGTCCGTCATCTGGGATCCACATAGCGATATTAACATAAAAAAGGCGGAAAAAATTCAGAGAAAGGCGATAAGGTTTGTATTCAATTCCTTTTGCCGGTATGCATCACCAACTACTATGCTCGAAACAGCAGAACTAGTTGCACTACAAAAACGGAGATATAAAGAACGTATAAAGCGCATGTATCTGCTCTATCATGTAAAATTAGGCATCGACAAGCACACGTATACCGAGCCTCTCGCTCGTCCATCAACTCGGTCTAGCCGCGCTAAGCAGCTTAAAGATTACTATTGCAAAACAGAACCGTTTAGAAACTCGTATTTTCCCCAAACCATTAGGGAATGGAATGTACTTCCTGCTGCGGTGGTTGCCTGCGACACCATTGAATCATTCTTAAAGCTGCTTAAGGAAATTGTATAAATGAGCGCGGTACAACACTGCCCTCCTTTCCTTTCTTTCTTTTTTCGGCCTGTCCTTCCACGTAATTGAACGCACGTGGTTTCTGATGCATCTGCTACTGCTACATATTTTTATACACGCTACTATATTATCTTTGTCTGATAGGATGTGTGTTCTGAAATCGTTTGCCACGCTTTATATACATATATTCTTCTAGTTTTGTTTTACTCTCGCTTAAGTGCACGAGCAGTTTGCATTTTCTTCTTCTTCTGGAATGGTTTTACATTGATAGCGCTATTTGCTACGTTTTCGAAGATGACGCACTGTTCACATATTCAAATTCAGTGCTATTTCATTTTGCTCACGCTTCGCACCTTGTACTTAATGTATTGTTCGTCACGTATATAACCACTCCTGCTTAAGGTCTCTAATCAGAGGCTGGCAGTAATCTTGAAATATATATATAAATAAATAAATAAATAACGTCATACGCAGGGATATGTACCTCTTTACCGCAATCACGAGGTCGCGGGATCGAATCCCGGCCACGGCGGCCGCATTTCGATGGGGGCGAAATGCGAAAACGCCCGTGTGCTTAGATTTAGGCGCACGTTAAAGAACCCCAGGTGGTCAAAATTTCCGGAGTCCTCCACTACGGCGTGCCTCATAATCAGAAAGTGGTTTTGGCACGTAAAACCCCAAATATTATTATTATTATTATTATCTTTACCGCAAGAGCGTTTACGTGCATAATCGTACTCATTAAAAACTAACTGAAAGAAAATTTGGAAACATACGTGAAAGCTGCACCTGACATATCTTGCACTTAGCAGAAACGAACGAGCTTCGCTTGCCATATAAAATGGCTGTGTTATACCTTTTCTCGTGCAATAAGCAGAAGCAAAATGCAATCCTCATCAGTGCCGTAAATATATGCGGAAAGGATAACCAAATTGTACGGATTTATTGAACTGCATACGGTTCACTTCTTCCTGCAATGCCTTCAATGTTTTCACGGGAATAATGCCTCTGGACATCACAGCAGGCAAGAATTGAACAATTTACTTGTACACTCCTAAAAAATGGCCTGCTTGAACTGCTAACAGCTACCTTAACTATTCAGCTGCTCCTGGAGTACAGCCAGACTTTTGCCGAAAGCCACCAATGTTAGGTATCTGCAGCCCGTTAAATCAGTCCTGGTACTACGATCCTGGAACTAACAGATGCCAGAAGCTCCCAATGGGCTCTTGTGCCGGCGGCGGCAACATATTCCCGACGGAAGAGAAATGCGTCACTGTGTGCATGGGTGAGTATTCATTGCAGTCATAATGCAACTGCGTGGAAAACTCCTGTTATTCATATAACGTCATTCAGTGTGCCTAATCAATTGCTTATCATGGAGCAAGAACAATGGACATTTCGATCGTGTGTATCCGAGAAACGCCCCAGACCCCCCAGCCATACGCTTTGATAATTTGCTATTGTTTAAGCGCGTTCCAATGCGAATAACATCAAACAATAAGTTTAATAAAGGCTTAAAAATTATTCGCTTCCTTATTCTGCCATTCATCAAGCATCTAAAGCTGATGTACTGAAGTTTCCTCCAAGAAATTCACTTCTTAGACTGTCGAGAACTGAGCCTAAACCTTTGAGACGCTGTCTACACAATTGTGCACAGCAGGGTAGTGCATCAATAGCGAAAGCACTGATGAAAGCAAGAATATTTAAAATGCGTTTCATACATATTGAAACACTTATTATTGGAACTGTGCTGCAATTTTGAATAACGTGCAGAATATTTTAGCAAGATGAGTGGGAAGGTAGATGGCAGGTGTTCTTACTCTGGGTCAGTATATTGTATGTAGCGGGTTCACTTATTTTATTGTTTTTCATAATGTCATGCAACAGGTACAATATTCAAGTGGCTGGATAAGTGCTTTTCAAGCTGTTGAAAACACAAAGTAGTAAATGTTCTCATATTTGATGTTCCTGCAGGGAGTTTTCGCATGGAGTCGGAATTTTGTAAGCTTGACAAAACTCACTAAACAATTGAAAATCCTCCATAATTTCTGCAGCCGTACACTTTCTATGATTCTGAAAATGCAAGAGATGTGGTGAAAGCAAGTTTTCAATCAACGGGAAAAAGTGGCGTCTGAAAGGGCTAAGAGCTTCAATAACTGCCGTAGCTTTGCAATTTTCGAATGGGCTCTTTTTCATGTAGGCGTAGTTTGCTTCGCTGCAATGGAGTTCAGACACATGCGAACTGGGTGATTTCTACATTCCATTCAAAAGCCAATATATGGACTCGTTTCTCGCAGTTGTGTAGTATCCACCTTGAAATTAGGTCACAGGGATTTCTTATGTTTATTGGCGTTTAACTTCACAATCCGCTGCTGTAACTACAATATGTATTTACCAACGGAGGTAACAGCCACCTTGCTTATGAAATACTGTTTTTTGTACGCGTGAATATTGTTAGTTGTTTCTTGTACACCTCCTTCGAGCAGTGCTCTGTGAAAGGACGGCCACTACGTTGCAATGTGAACGAACTTATATGCTACGCATTTCGCCCTGTTGCTCTCATGAGCATGAACAATCTTGCCCAAAACCATCCTCCCACCGACATACCCCCGCTCCCTTTTTTTCTGACCTAAAAAATTCCATGGAGAATTTGAGAAAAAGAACCTGCACAGAAACATTCTAAGCCTTGCTAATGCCCCTTCTGTGAAATATCCTTGCAATTTCAGTGCTTTCCCCCCCAGGTAGTACTAATACCCTCAACTTTAGTCGAGGTAAGATCCAATAGATTTATTTCCAGTGTTGTTTCAATTAAAGAATGTTAAGAAAAGTGGTAGGTAACCGCGAAAATCACATGCAATTCACCCTACCTGAAGACGCTGAAACCTACCGGCAGTTAGCCTTTGTTATCAAAAATCAGAAGGCGCGGTTCAGAAAAATAAACAGAATAACAGCCCGTATTCACAAAACACTTTAGACTAAAATTGTTCACTAGAGCTGAGTCCAGCCTATCCTGATGCTGAACATATATATTATCCGAGACAGCTAGCGAATGGAAAGAAGCAGTAACCAATGACGATCTTTGTGAATTTTACCCTAGATGTTTACCAGTGTAGAGTAGCACTACACGACAGCTCCGAACCATTATTTTCCACGTGTATTCTCCTTTTCCGTAAAGCTTACAATGCTCTCAGGCAGACTGACATTCTCAAATTCCGGCTGCATTTTTTCAGATCTCTCAGGCATTCTCAGATCATGAACAGCAGGTTGCCAATATCCCTCAAGAGAAAAGTATATAATAGCTGTGTCTTACCAGTACTCACCTACGGGGCAGAAACCTGGAGGCTTACGAAAAGGGTTCTACTCAAATTGAGGACGACGCAACGAGCTATGGAAAGAAGAATAATAGGTGTAACGTTAAGGGATAAGAAAAGAGCAGATTGGGTGAGGGAACAAACGCGAGTTAATGACATCTTAGTTGAAATCAAGAAAAAGAAATGGACATGGGCAGGACATGTAACGAGGAGGGAAGGTAACCGATGGTCATTAAGGGTTACGGACTGGATCCCAAGGGAAGGGAAGCGTAGCAGGGGGCGGCAGAAAGTTAGGTGGGCGGATGAGATTAAGAAGTTCGCAGGCATGGCATGGCCACAATTAGTACATGACCTGGGTTGTTGGAGAAGTATGCGAGATGCCTTTGCCCTGCTGTGGGCGTAACCAGGCTGATGATGTTGATGATGAAGAGGTGCATAAGGAAATCGAGTTAAAATGTATTCAATCTGATGCCGTGTTTTTTGTGACGTACATATATTAAAAAGAGGTTGTCAGGCACGTGGGGCAAAAATGACGTATGCAGATTGTGTGCGAATGTAGTGCTATTCAGTGTTTAAAAATTTATTGGGTATCACTACTTTAGCCATGGGCACTTGTGAAGTGCACATCTGAAAAGATGTGTTCTATTTTGCTGCCTATTAAGATGTGTTGAAGGACAGCGAAGAATTTAGCTCAAATCAACTGTGCTCTGTCATAGTTTGTCGAAACACAGCAAACACGTGCCAATGGCCCACAGAAATTGTTGGGACCTATATCTCACTTCGAAATCTTAGATAAGTTGTTTTCTTTTGCTTATTTGAAGCAAAAAGTATCTACTTTACAAGCGTCATGCGAAATAAGCTAGTCATGCCTGCATGATCTGTTCCTTTCCTGCTTCAATATTCTGGAAAAAGAGTTTGAAAAGCTCGCATCTATTACTTCCACCGTGAAAATGGCCACCACCAAGGAGGTCTAACAGTGACACCACGTTTCTCACGAACATTTCCAAGATATTTTTTGTGACATGGCCATTCCCCACTTAATATCTTTGTTTCCTGAAGACCCCGCCGCCCCCCCCCCCTAGAAAAACATGTTGTTCACATTACCTTGAAGGCAAACGCCTTTGTGTGAATTTTCCCTATCTAGTAGGGAAGAAAGCACCGGTTTGCTTGCAACAACCCCTTCTCGGCAACTGTGGAGACACTCTTCGAGCTTGGTATTATGACAGAAAGCTCAAGTTTTGCAAAATGTTCAAGCATGGCCTCTGCGGAAGTAATAGCAACAGGTTCGAGACTGAACTGAAATGCCAAGAAGTGTGTGAAAGTGAGTACTTGTTCCTCTTTGCACAGTGCGCGAGCACCACGAAAGTAAGCTCGTGCTTACTTTCGTGAGTACATGAGCTGCATTTTAGGAAGGAAACTTAAAATTGAAAGTTTATCACCGCTATAGTGCTTTAGATGCTCAACTTATTTCACAAAATCATCAATATGAATATATCCTGGAAAGGTCATCTTATCGGCACAAATTTTGCGTTATTATTGAAGATGACTCGGCAAACATCACTTCTTGAAGCGCAAGGTCACAGTAGGCCTAAACACTTGAGGAACAGTACAAACACAGCGCCGTGGCCCATGTTCACCGGGCTATCTTTGACATCCTCCAAATGCCGGTTGCTAAGCGAAGTCTGCCCTTTAAAAAAAATACAATTTCCGCTGCCACTACTGACGATGGCTTCAACAATCGCTACGTGTCAATAAAGCACATACAAGTTAACTTCGACGCTCAAGCGCTGGGTTTTTAGAAAACTCACTACCTGTTGCCATAGCATTTCAGAATATATTTATTTGTATGAAACGCATGTAGCGAATACTTCATTCATTTTTCTTGCAAGGAGTTTCACATATGCCGGCTTCACTATTCAGCTATCGCCGTGCGCTATAAGAGCTAAAGTTTGGAGCAGGATGTAAGATATGCTTTGTGCTGAATAAAGGGGCAAGCCTAGTAGCGTGTTTTGTTATGTATGTGCGATCAGAGATCAAAGCGCGACCGATTCGCTGTTTTCCTTGAATTTAAATGGGCAACCGCGGAGACATCAACACGTTTAGGCTGTTTGTGTTTCACAGCCAGCTGAGTGTCTGTAGAAAATAGAAGATACGTTAAGTTTCTGAAGCTTTCCTCTCGCATTGACTAAACGCGCTTCTCTTAATACGGCGTAATTTTGTTGAAGCGGTTCGTCAAAAACAAGGGTTATAGCATAATGATGCCGTTAAGGCTACTAAAATGTTACTATTCGTTTGCTGCCTAGAAATTACAGTGTACATTTATTGCATTATATCAGTACTATTCTAGGGTAGGGACACTTGCAGCATAATACTGCCATCAGATACGAAGGAGCGACGCAAGAAAAATTTAGGCACATAACCTGAAGATGCCCGAATTGATTGCTGCTGCATAGAGAGAGAACACGACACCCAGATAATACAGCTCACAGTAATAAGTAGAGTTTTTTATTGGCAAGTAAAGCCAGAGGAAAAAAACTGGTAGTGAATGTAATAGAACGAATCATAACGTGACAAGCAAAGTGAAATGCCGTCGAGGATGGCAGCAGATTGCGTGATGGAAAGACGTTAGGACATTTTCCGGCGTATGAATTGGGAGACTGGGGTAATTTGGGATCACTTCTTAAGTTCACTTAAGTTATATAAACTTGTGGATAATCGACACCATTTTAGGCCATAAATAACGAATCCACGAAGCCTCGCAAATGTCCATTTGCACGATGGGGTAGCCCTGCGACTCTCAATTAGCTCTCAAGCTGTCTTCTGTTAGCCTCACTCTTAGAAAAGTTAGCACCCTTTCGGGCATATCTTGTTCCTGAACAATAATTGTCGTAAGCCTTGCTTGCGTTTCCTTTCTTTACCGCTTCGAATCAGGTACTTCAATATCACGAACGGCATGCGCGTTATCTGCATGACATAGCATTCTCGACAGGAAAGTAGCGAGCGCAGATTGTTCAAGAAGGGCAACTCTAACAAAGCAAATGGTGATTATTGTTGTGGGACAAGATAAGCCCCAAATAGTGCGAACTTTTTTAAGAGTAAATGTCCCGTCTGCGATATAATTGTGTGGAGAACAGCTATTGTTACAGATGGCTAGATGACATCGAGGGACTGGCAACTTAACACAACAGGAAACAACATCTGCAAATATGTGTTACAGTGACATGTTAAAGATTGTGCCCCGCGTGTTTAAGAGGAAGCATTAGCTCGGGCCACACTCCGACGCCGCCTATTCAAATACATGTAAAACGCAAAAACGTTTTTTTAGATAACCCCTAGACCGATTTCAATGAAGTTTGTTGTATTTGAGAGAGAAAGGTAAATTCTAGCGACTTATGGAAGGAGAATTTCGATTTATTTCCTGAATGTTGTTAAAGAGATTTTGAAAAGTTGGAAAGCTTGAAAAAAATAGAAGCACAAAGTTTACAAATTCATAGCTTTGCATCAAGAGCAGTTATCGTGGTTCTATAAAGGGCATCCAATAGATCATTCAAAGCGGACAAATTCGATACGTCATTTTGTGTCTTACGTGATTTGTTACGTTGTTTAGAAGGGTTGTTAAAAAGCTGTATTTCCATATTACAATTTTTTAGATTCATATGTAACACACAAATGTTGTCCGCTTTAGATGTACTACCCGATGCAACTCACAGAATTGTATTATCCTTTTTCGTTGCTGAGTTATAGAGTTGTAACTTTATAGTTTTATGTTTTGAAAATTTTCGATTTCTGACTACTTTTATAACATATTGAGGACCTGAAACGAAAATTCAAAACCAACAATCACTAGATTTTAAGTTTTTCTTTTAAATGCGACAAACCTCATCAAATTTTGTGCATCGGTTGCTGAGAAAAACGGCTTCTCCTTGTACGTGTATTTAGATAGGAGCACCTGAACTAAAGCTTCCTCTTAACTGATTGGTCCGGCAATTGTTTCCCGTGTTCTTTATAAAAGCTTTCACAAAGTTGTACCCTTTGCTGTAAAACAAAGTCCTAACTTATTTAAGTCATCATCATGCGCTTATTTTTGCACCCATAACAGCGAAAAGCCTTAACACGACCCCGTTGAAGACAGGCCAAAACAAATATTATCCTTATTTACACTATTCAAACATTCTTATTATAAATATTCTTTTGCCCCTCTGAGGGTGGTGAAGGATGTTCAGCAATTGCGATTGTAATTATTTTCTAGTTTGCATTATGACCGAACTTCTAAAGCTGTTTTAATTTTGTTCATGCTGTAAGTTGAATATGGTCACGTTGATGTAGAAATGTTAATTTATTTCAAAAATATGTAATATAGTTTTTCATACAATACCAGACATGATGCGACTCGTACAGTATTGACAGGCATTGAGGAGTTTGTACTTCATTTCTCCCAAACATCATGACAATCATTATATAGATCAACAAGGTTTGTCAGTATACATTTGGTAATAAAGAACGAAAATAACTTACAGTTAGACTAGTCGGATTGTGATCATTCGAGTGTCAAGGCAGAGCGTAAATGATAACAAGAACCCGGAAATGAAGGAGTAGTAATACTCTTAGTGCTGCTTCCTACAATAATGAAAGTTTCTCGTTTTTCAACCAGATAACCGCCTCCTCTTGGTAATTCGGGCGCTGTACAAATAAATATTCATATGAACTTATTATTTCAGTGATGAGAAAACCAAGGCCAATCTGCAGTGCCAAGCCGGCCAGAAAACTTTGTTTCAACCTCAACACAAAATGGTACTTCGATGAGGAGCAGGACACCTGCCTGAAATTCGACCGTGGATGGTGTGGAAAAAATGCGAACGGCTTCATTTCTCAGAAAGTTTGCCTGTGGAGATGCAGCTGTAAGTTCACCCGTGTTTATATTACTATATTTGGTGTTTGTTCTACCTTTACAAAGAAAGTTAGTCTGGCGTGATTGGCTGGTACTTGTTTCTCCTGAGCATCTTTGACTGGGTCTTCATGGATGCTTCCCGAATTTTTTTTTAAACTGGGTGTCCACGAAGGAGGCAGTTAACAGATGTAGAACTACCATCATTAAAAGTTCTGGACCTTAAAATAACCTAGCAGAAAAGCTCAAATGAAGTAACCACATTTTTTGCACCCTTAAGCGACGCCTTTTTAAACGCATTATATTGTAATTTCGCAGCAAAACAACCAAACACAAGTCGGAGCTCCACCCCCCAATCACTTTATTCTTACTACAGATTCTTACAAGAGGTCTGTCCTATAAATTTGCGCAGCGCGTTTTACCATAAAATAACATAACCTTTAAGATATATCAATGTGACTAGCTTCAAACTGCTCCACTATAAACCCAACCCACTGGTCCCACATCTTTTTCCATAGCTTGGAGACACCTTTGAAGACCTGTTTATTTAAGGTATATGGCAGCATTATTGTGTACTTTTGAATTGTCGCTGCACATCTAAGTTGCTGCCCCCGAAACAGTAGTTTACATTCAGAGGACATCAACTTTAAGTTTTCAAGGGGATAAGTCTTCAATTAGGGAGCTTGTTGCAAATATGGGATCAAATTTCGCGTCAAAAGCTGACGCACAATAACGCAGGCTGCCCAAAGAAATTATTACAGTTCAGAATCCAGCGCCGTTCTTTGACAGTTTTTGTCACATGCGGCTCTCAGAACCTTATATATGCTTCAGTACTTTCACGCAAAAACCTGCATTCACAGGAATAAAATTCAGGTACAAATTTATGGCACACGAATCCACGGCAGTCAATAAACAAGAGAATCATAAAATTAATTTTTGATTCCTACTTCCTCACTTTTTCTTACCTTGCATTACCTTTTCTTTCAGTCCTCGCTCTAAGATGTCAGCGCAATTTGGTAATCGTTAGTACAAATTACTGTCCGGTAATTTGTAATTTGTATTAACGATTATTAACAGGCCGCCATTGGAATCTGAACCTGGCAACGTTTAACGTTAGAACGCTATCTAGTGAGGCGAGTCTAGCAGTGTTATTGGAGGAATTAGAGGGTAGTAAATGGGATATAATAGGGCTCAGTGAGGTTAGGAGGACAAAAGAAGCATATACTGTGCTAAAAAGCGGGCATGTACTGTGTTACCGGGGCTTAGCGGAGAGACGAGAACTAGGAGTCGGATTCCTGATTAATAAGGAAATAGCAGGTAACATACAGGAATTCTATAGCATTAACGAGAGGGTGGCAGGTCTTGTTGTGAAACTTAATAATAGGTACAAATTGAAGGTGGTACAAGTCTATGCCCCTACATGCAGTCATGATGACCAGGAAGTCGAAAGCTTTTATGAAGACGTGGAATCGGCGATGGGTAAAGTCAAAACAAAATACACTATACTGATGGGCGACTTCAACGCCAGGGTAGGCAAGAAGCAGGCTGGAGACAAGTCAGTGGCGCAATACTAATAATTCTCCTCTGCTATTCCTAGAGCCTATGCCATAGAGTTTGCAGAACAGAATAATATGCGGATAATGAACACCTTTTTCCGCAAGCGGGTTAGTCGAAAGTGGACATGGAGGAGCCCGAATGGTGAGACTAGAAATGAAATCGACTTCATACTCTGCGCGAACCCTGGCATCATACAAGATGTAGACGTGCTCGGCAAGGTACGCTGCAGTGACCATAGGATGGTAAGAACTCGAATTAGCCTAGACTTGAGGAGGGAACGGAAGAAACTGGTACACAAGAAGCCAATCAATGAGTTAGCGGTAAGAGGGAAACTAGAGGAATTCCGGATCAAGCTACAGAACAGGTACTCGGCTTTAACTCAGGAAGAGGACCTTAGTGTTCAAGCAATGAACGACTATCTCATGGGGACCATTAAGGAGTGCGCAATAGAAGTCGGTGGTCACTCCGTTAGACAGGAAACCAGTAAGCTATCGCAGGAGACGAAAGATCTGATCAAGAAACGCCAATGTATGAAAGCCTCTAACCCTACAGCTAGAATAGAACTGGCAGAACTTTCTAAGTTAATCAACAAGCGTAAGACAGCGGACATCAGGAACTATAATATGGATAGAATTGAACAGGCTCTCAGGAACGGAGGAAGCCTAAAAACAGTGAAGAAGAAACTAGGAATAGGCAAGAATCAGATATGTGCGTTAAGAGACAAACCCGGCAATATCGTTACTAATATGGATGAGATAGTTCAAGTGGCTGAGGAGTTCTATAGAGATTTATACAGTACCAGTGGCACCCACGACGATAGTGGAAGAGAGAATAGCCTAGAGGAATTCGAAATCCCACAGGTAACGCCAGAAGAAGTAAAGAAAGCCTTAGGAGCTATGCAAAGGGGGAAGGCAGCTGGGGAGGATCAGGTAACAGCAGATTTGTTGAAGGATGGTGGTCAGATTGTTCTAGAGAAACTGGCCATCCTGTATACGCAATGCCTCATAACCTCGAGCGTACCGGAATCTTAGAAGAACGCTAACATAATCCTAATCCATAAGAAAGGGGACGCCAAAGACTTGAAAAATTACAGACCGATCAGCTTACTGTCCGTTGCCTACAAAGTATTTACTAAGGTAATCGCAAATAGAATCAGGAACACCTTAGACTTCTGTCAACCAAAGGACCAGGCAGGATTCCGTAAAGGCTACTCAACAATAGACCATATTCACACTATCAATCAAGTGATAGAGAAATGTGCAGAATATAACCAACCCTTATACATAGCTTTCATTGATTACGAGAAAGCGTTTGATTCAGTCGAAACCTCAGCAGTCATGGAAGCATTACGGAATCAGGGTGTAGATGAGCCATATGTAAAGATACTGGAAGATATCTATAGCGGCTCCACAGCCACCGTAGTCCTCCACAAAGAAAGCAACAAAATCCCTATAAAGAAAGGCGTCAGACAGGGAGATACGATATCTCCAATGCTATTCACAGCATGTTTACAGGAGGTATTCAGAGGTCTGGAGTGGGAAGAATTGGGGATAAATGTTGATGGAGAATACCTTAGCAACTTGCGATTCGCTGATGATATTGCCTTGCTTAGTAACTCAGGAGACCAATTGCAATGCATGCTCACTGACCTGGAGAGGCAAAGCAGAAGGGTGGGTCTGATAATTAATCTGCAGAAAACTAAAGTAATGTTTAACAGGCTCGGAAGAGAACAGCAGTTTACGATAGGTAGCGAAGCACTGGAAGGGGTAAGGGAATACATCTACTTTGGGCAGCTAGTGACCACGGATGCGGATCATGAGACTGAAATAACCAGAAGAATAAGAATGGGCTGGGGTGCGTTTGGCAGGCATTCTCAAATCATGAACAGCAGGTTGCCACTATCCCTCAAAAGGAAAGTGTATAACAGCTGTGTGTTACCAGTACTCACATATGGGGCAGAAACCTGGAGGCTTACGAAAAGGGTTCTGCTGAAATTGAGGACGACGCAACGAGCTATGGAAAGAAGAATGATGGGTGTGACGTTAAGGGATAAGAAAAGAGCAGATTGGGTGAGGCAACAAACGCGGGTAAACGACATCTTAGTTGAAATCAAGAAAAAGAAATGGGCATGGGCCGGACATGTAATGAGGAGGGAAGATAACCGATGGTCACTAAGGGTTACGGACTGGATTCCAAGGGAAGGGATGCGTAGCAGGGGGCGGCAGAAAGTTAGGTGGGCGGATGACATTAAGACGTTTGCAGGGACAACATGGCCACAATTAGTACATGACCGGGGTAGTTGGAGAAATATGGGAGAGGCCTTTGCCCTGCAGTGGGCGTAACTAGGTTGATGATGATGATGAATACAAATTACACCATCGGGGACAGCACTTCACGAGAATTTATTGCTGCCGTCTGAAATTCTCCATTGAATTAAATATTATTTTCACCAAAAGCTTTGCTAACCATGCGATTATTTTTGCTCCGTCTTCAGGGGAATCTTTTCAATCAAACACTTTTCCACGAGAATTCGGCAAATGAACTCATATCTTCTAACACTGTGCTTTTTATATACTTATAACAGTCATTCGATGGTCACTGAGCACAAGAACACGCATCAGGGTCAGAGATTTTATCTTACCACAGCATGAAAGATGTCCTGATTTGCAGTCTTTTTGGTCCATAACATAGTGGATCTACTTTAACACAATCTCGTCCTTCAGGACATTCTTGCAATATGCCTTATGCAATAATTAGTATACTTATGCACCATTCTTGCACAGTTTGTTGCAGTTGTTCGTGATCTCACTTTCCTCAAAAACTAGAAATCGGCTCTACAAAAATAAACACATGAATTCTTTGATTATGTCATCCAGTATACCGGTCGTGCTAGAGGTAAATCGGGTTCATTTGAGTGGAGAGAGCGAGAGAGAGTAATGATTCTGCATCCACTGCTAATTTTTTATTTACTCACATCAGAATCTCTTGGGCAAGACCATGTGTGAAACTCGTTGTATATTGTGCTTTTTATGGCCAGATTCGTCATCCCAATGTAAACCCTTCTTTTGACCGCAAATCCAGATGCTCGCGTCCATTGAATACTGCCAAGAGGTTGCATATCTAGAATGTGGTACCCGAAAGTGATTACAGCAAGGTTCTCTCAAGCCATCTGGATAACGCCCGCTGTGGTGGTATAGGGGATATGGCGTTGTGCTACTAAGCCCAAAGGCGCACGATCAGACCACGGCCTCTGCGGCCGCATTTCGATAGAGACGAGATGGACAAATGCCCGCGTACGTGCAGTAGGTGCATAGTAAGTCCAGAGGTGGTCGAAATATATACGGAGTCTCCCGCCCCCCCCCCCCGCCCTACCGTGCGCCTGATAGTCATGTCGCGGTTTCCGCACGTAAAACTGCAGAATATTTCTGGCTCACCTGGCTGGCATACAGTCACATTAAAGGCCAACTAACATTTTGGAATGAAACATACAAGTGCCAATAGGTGCCTATATTAGCTGAATTTTATACAATCCCAAATCGAAGCAATCCATAGCTTCAAATTTGGCTCTTGCGTGATGTGCGGCTTTCCTGAGCTATCTAAAGCTGCAACGAAGCTTTTATTTGGCTTATTTACTCTAGATATCGTGCACTCAGATTGACAGTTACTCTAAGCTTACTCTAAGCGGTTCACAAAAAGATAATAGAATTGTCAAGTAACTCATTGTATGGTCACCCCAAACTATCAGAATCAACTAGCTCAGCGTGTACAATCAGGGCACGGATTACATTGCGGTAGTGTCACAAGAGTGAAAATAAAATGTCCCTTTCGCTACTCCCATGCAACGCACAAAATAGACATGCTATGAGGCACTCCCAATAAAACCTACTAACAATCTCAGAAATAATTAGTACGCGCATACTTTTCGCATGGGTGCTTTTAATTCCTATGCGTTGGCCACGTTCCTATACTTCTTTATTACCCGCTCCCTGTATCATAATTTTATTTCGTCGAAAGATTTGTTGGATTCTAATGACATAGTGATTACCGCTTAAGAGCGGCTAAGTGCTTTTTTTCCGAACGTACTCTGAGTGGAGAAGAGTGACGCGATAATTGAATGTTCCGTATTTCTAGGGCGTCAGAGGACACGTCCTATTAAATTTTTCGAAAAATTACTTTTGCAGTAATTGTTGCAGTAAAACACATTGCAATGGCTACAATTATTATTGATAAGAAAGGTGCACAATCAGTGAATTCTACTGGTGCTAACATATGAGCAAAAAGTTTGAGACAAAGAAACTCGAAAACGTGTTAAGGACCGCACAAAGAGCGATGAAACGAAGAATATAAGGCGTAACGTTAAGAGACAGGAAGAAAGTGGTGTGGGATCAGAGAGCAAACGGGCAAAGCCGATATTCTAATTGACATTAAGAGAAGCAAATGGAGCTGGGTCAAGTCCTGTAATGCACAGGTTAGATAACCGGTGGACCGCTGGCGTTACAGAATGGGTTCCAAGAGAAGGTAAACGCAGTCGAGGACGGCAGAAGACTTGGTAGGGTGTTGAAGCTAAGAGATTCGCAGGCGATAGCTGAAATCGGTTGGCGCAGGACAGGGGTAATCGGAGATTGCAGGGAGAGGCTTCGTCCTGCAGTGAATATAAGATAGGCTGATGCTGATGATGATGATGCTGATGATGATGATGATGATGATGGCGAACATTTACAAGTGCAGAAAACAGGCATAAAAAGTCACCACTTACTCATAATATTTCGTGGCACCTTGATGTGGCATAGCTTCCGGTGAGTGGGCGGGACAGCCGTTAAGGTCGATGTATTTGCCCGGTGATGTTCAACGTGCGACCGCTTCAATTGTTTTCTTCATAAATGAAATGCACTAAACACTCACAACCTAGATGATTCAGGCACAGGAAGGACTGCCTGTGAACTGTGCAGTACTAGATACCTATCACTGCAATTTTGACCATTTTCTTACTATTCGCTTTGTGGGTGGAGGTGACTTTTCGATCACTACACCACCTTATTTAAAACACATTTCCTTCCAATTAACTGAAAGAGTATGATGTCCATTCATGAAACGAATACTAGGAGATAACCAAAGATCTAGAGTTATTGCGATTGGTGTACTAAATAAGAGTGATTACGAATTTCTTGTCAACATGAAAACATATATCTTAAATTTAGAAAGGCTTTTTAACTACCCAGAATTTATCATGCCCTTTCTTTTTTCTCCACCAGATAAGCAATCTTGCTTGGGCTGCAAGGGGCCAATACCAGCAAATGGCACCAGCCGTCCAAATATTCAACCATCTAATACCATCCAACAATCCCATACCTCCCAGGCTCCCAATGTCATTCAAACTTCTAATACCATGCAACATTTCAATACCTTCCAAGGAACCAATGGCTTCCAACCAGTCAATAATTTACCACCAAATGCCATTCAACCAATCAATACATATGCGTCATCTAGCACCTTCCGATCATCTAATACTAACCTGCCATCTAATGCATTCCAACCAGCCACTACCATCCAACCAACTTCAAGCACTACGATACCAATTTCCTTTCAGTCATCTGGTACCTCCCTGACATCAAATGCCCATAAACCATGCCGTCAACATTTGCCGCACATTTCACCACCTCATTAAAAGTCACTGCTCCAAGAAGCACCTAAGTAGACAAGGAAGTTTAGATATATATTCCACTGCAGTTAAAGTAATCTTCGAGCAAACTGTTGGCGGCCTTGAAATAAATGGTGTTGCTCAAGATGCCTATTGTAACTGTCGGGACAAAAATGAATGCGTTTTCATTTGAGTGTTTTTGATAACTGTTATCTATTACAAATCTGACATGCAAGCATAGACATTGATAACGCATATTGAGGAGCGCATATTGCCGATAATGTTCATCTTTGAAACTGAGAAAACAATTGACTAACAAGAAACATTAAGTGTTTTCTTGTATTACAAACTAGGATCACCTTAGCATTGGTAACCATATAAATAATTCGAATGAATATGGTTGTGTAAAGTCAAGTAAAGAGAAAGAAATATTGGAGAAGCAATAATATCCACTTTAGAGAGGATGGCCGACCAAACGCATTACTCTGAAAAGGCGCATGTGAGCGACCGAAAACCCGAAGGCCCAATGCGATGATAATAATAACACATGTCACGAAATTCATTTCATGAAATGAATTATGACACATTTGTGAAATTTGACATGAACAATTCGTAACGGCAAAAACATGGCACAGATTATTTGTCTGTTTGCTCTCTGCTTGCAAGAAGGTACGATGTAAAGAACTCGTTCGGGACTGTGTGTACTCCTATAATAGTGCATTCCTATTCATCGCACACATAACAGGACTTTAACAAACTATGTGTACGAGGCGGCCGGCTTCCTCTCAAGCTGCTACTTGCAGCTTTTTGTCTGGTCATCCTGGCAACAAGCTCAATTCAGTCTAAGCAATGCATAAGCATTCCTGCAGGAGCAATCTCGCAATGGAACACCGACGTCATTGCAATTACTATTGAAGCAGTGGAGCCACGCATCGTATCAACACAGACGAAATGCGTCGTGCGTGAAACGTGTATGCAAGCTGGACATCTCTCTGGCACCTTCCCTCTGCACATACGTCGTGCCGTCTGGCAGTGCCTCCGCAAAGTCGGCGATTGGCAAGCGCCTGATTACATCCACCGACAAAAATAATTATGTACGTCACGCGTTTCGTTCCGCACAACGCCGGATGAATTAAAAACATTTTTGGCGTTTACAAATAGTGACACATATTCATTGGCACTCGCCCAGTCGCACAAAATGACGTCAAAGAGGGTTTACTGGGCAGCGGCCAACACCCAGTGACATGTGCCCAGAGACCTGCGGTGACCTGAAAGAAGTTCGTTTTAGAAGCCACTGTCTATGCCCAGTGAATAAAGTTGGTCCATCGATTACTTTCGCACGCGATTTGCCCAACCCGGTACATAGTAAAGAATAGTTCGATCAACTGCCGTGAACTCTAAGTTTTTCCAATATTTTCTAAAGACCTCTCAAGACGCAATACCACTTGCATTGATAATTTATATTTATGATGGTGTTGGTAATGTTTGTTCAGCCTCAATATATATGTCGCCAACTGCTCCAAGCTCATGGTTTGAAGGCGAAAGCGTTGGGGGCCCCGTGTCGCAGAAAATCTGGTGTCGGCGGCGTTGTCCCTTACCGAAAAATCTTTCCTAATTAAGCATTCCCAATTATGCAAGTCGTCCGCAGGGCGCAGAGGCGTTACACAATTAATTGAATTTCTGAAAGTCAAATACCTCAGAAAATTTGTTCAGCACGACTTATACACAACCTACAGACATTATGGCGTCGGACTGTAATTTGAATATATGAATGAATGAATGAATGAATGAATGAATGAATGAATGAATGAATGAATGAATGAATGAATGAACTTTATTCCCTGTTTAAGAAAGGGGAGGGGCCGGGGGGGGAGAGAGGGAGGTCTAAGTACTCCAGTCCCAGCAGGCGTCCATCACCACATTATGTGGCTAGAAGTCCGTCTACCGGACGGGGTAAGCCTACGCTACCTCCTCAGTCCACCTCAGGACTCAGTCCTGTAGGGTGGGATCGGAGCTGCGCAGGGCAGTCTCCCACAGCTCCTCGCTACTAATTAATGGTTTGAGCGTGCGGGGGGGGGGGAGTTTTGATGTGGCATTGCCACATGATATGGGAGGGATCTGCTATGGGGACAGGGCAAAAGCGACACTAGAGTGTCGGGTATGTGGCGGGAAAGAATAAGTGCAATGTTATTCTTTTATGCGGAAACTCAAACACGAACCCCTTTTGCAGCTGCCGTTTGAGGTCCGTCTTGGTGGCCACATACCATAGGTGTGGATACTAGGGAGACTCAGTGAGTGGGTTGCTGCGTTTAACATATTGAAGTGTGTTCGAGACATGCACTGATGAACGCTATCGCGTTCCACTCGTAAAGACGAAGCTTAAGAGTCTTCCAAGTTCTTGCCCTCTTTTATGCTTTTGTTCTAACTCAAGCAAAATTTCCATGTGTAGCATACTTCATGCTTTTTCATAAGAAAACAACGTGTGGCGAGAAACACATTTTGTTTTGTTCTCTGCGTGACTAACAAATTATGATCGACTGTTGATAAATGGGTGAAAGGTACCCAGTTTTTTTGTCAAGGTGCTCAACACTCCATTGAATACAAGTAATGGTGCTCGAATAATTCCTTGTTCATTTTGACATTGAATCATCTTAATTACCGAGTAAATGAATATCTATATAACGTGCATTCAGCAATGCTACGTTTCTTGAAAACAATTTATTAACCTGCTCGAATTGAATGCACAAGTTAATTATTGGCAGCAAGCTTGACCAGAAAGGAAAAGCATTCTTCCGCAATTGCCACCGAAATGTTCCACATCAGACGTCCTGCCAAACACTGTAGTGCGTTCACCAAAGCAATCACCTATAGTGATACATTCTGGAGGGAAGTAAATGCGGGGACTTCAGGTAAGTAGACTTTTCAATTTGCCCACAAACCTAATTTTCGTGGTGTATTCCCAGCCACTACTGTGCCGGAATGGCCAAAAGATTTCGCGTAAGCAAGTATGTACGCTCTGGCTCGAGGAGTCATTTTTCAACTTCAGGCTTTATTCCTAATATCGGACTGAACCTTTTCACGTTACTCAAAATATTGATGGAAAGCACCATAAGTACTCGCCAGCTGGTTTAACGGAAGCCGCATAGTACTTGTTCGGTAAGTAAAACAACCATATGAGCTCTGCCAGTGAGCTGAAAGAAACTTTATCTTCACCTATGTATGCGTTCAGAAATACCACAACGTCTCTCTGTTTTCTTTTCTTTGTATGCCATATTTATGGCGTGTATTTACGAAAACGAGCATTTCCAAGTAGTCCAGGTAGTAACTGTTTTGTAATTCCTCTGTGTCTGATGGAGAATCGCGCGCCAGAGCTCCTTTTACTTTTCCCCGGTCACCTACCCGCAATGCCAAACCTGTGGGAACCTATAATGCGCCTGATGTCTTACAAGTTGCCTGCAGATGTTTCAGCACTTAGTTTTCAAAAAAAAAATAATTCAAGGATTTAGTAGATTACTTGCTTGTGTAAAGCTTTAATAAATATATTGTTACTCTGTGTGCAGCGTATGTGAGTTAAACATGCTTTTATGAAACAAAATCATTAAACATGTCATTTGCGCGTGTTGAAATAAAAGACGAATTTTTGTATTTATCCATTAGATGGTATTTTTTCCAGCTCTTGTACTTCTGAATTGATTGCCGTTGAATAATGCATTATGAACTGCGCGGCTCACCAATGCTGGGCACTGCCGCTCGAGACTTTTATTGTTTCTCGAGGTCGAGAAATGTAGTTGTGCAATAGCCTATATATATATATATATATATATATATATATATATATATATATATATATATATATATATATATATATATATATATATATATATATATACGAGCAGTCGCTTAGACATTCTTGCGTGATAACGAATTTCAAATAACAAATGCTTCCAAATAAAAATTCGCGTAAAAGCTTGAAAAAACGTCGGATAGTAATTTAGAAGGCAACGATCATTCATTACCAGTTTTACTACATGTAGGGTGCAAGAAATTTTGCCTTCCTTCTTGAATATTTTTTTAAGAATAGCGCAATTAAATCATAGACTGGGGAAGCGAATTCCACACGTCCTAACCTAAGCAAATAGTTTCATTATAAATATGACATAACCTTCCACTTGGTTGGTAGCCATGACTACGTGGGTCAAGGTACTTGAAAAAAAAAAAAGGGGAGCGGCAGTGGGCCACGACGTATGGAGGTGGGAGAAACGGTGTTTTGTTACCAGTCGCGTATACAAACTGGAAAATTTCTCTGTTCTCACTGGTTAACCAAATGGTCCAAAATAATTTCTTAAAGAATATTTCCATAAACACAGCAAGTAAAAAAAAAAGAAATTGCGCTTTCCATTCGAAAACATTGTGTCACAATTTTGCAACTCACTAATTACCTTTTCGTGATTTTTTCCCGCGTTTAAAATATGTCCCGCTAAATGCGAACATCGATGCTTATTACGTGTGCGCTATCGCACCTCACATACGCGGCAATGCTGCTTTCAAGAGAGATTTCAAAGTAGCTCCGCCCAGAGGATCCCTTGGCGACTACTAAAAAAACGTTACATGGCTGCAGCGAAGTTGTTGGCTGCTCGTACCAGCTAGCAACCACGCGGCTCTGTTTGCTACAGCAGTGGAGCAGGACTTAGGGCTGCGATAAGCAGTACGACTTAATGAGTGCAACAAAAGGAAAGCATTTTATTATTGATTGATGCGGATTTTACGAACCGACAAGAAGCATGAGGGACAAAAGAACGATGGCTGTCGAGATACATTGTTCGAGTGAAGCTGAGAGACAGCGCTGCAGTAAAAAAAGTAAGACATTGGCTGCACGAAGACGTCAAAAAATCTGTGAGTGTGAAGCATTGTACTAACCGCCTGATGGACAAAGATGACCTTGACCTTTGACCTTGAAGAGCACTGACCTTCATACCAATTATGCCGGTGGTCATTGAATAAAACACTAGCTAGCGAGTATTATTGCGGAAGGTGATAGGGCTATGCTTACGCTTTTGTCATTCGTTCCTGTGACTGGTAAAACAAAGAAGTTTTGTTCTCTCGAAAAAACAAAAAGCCACGATCGAGTGGCAAATTGAGGAATTCCGTGGCATTTTTTTTTTTCGAATGTGGTATTCTGGAACGTGAGTGAGCCTGACGACATTCGCTATAATCTTGCTTAATGGTGAAGATGTGAGGAGAAATATTTATGTAAGTAGTAATATCGAGCACAACTGCGACTTCTCCACTGCGCCTTGACACAACCGCCCATGCCTACACGCGTTAACCTCTTCTTCATCGGAATACCGGGGCGGCATTTGCGACTCTCCCAAGGAAGCATCGTCCCAATGCGCAAATTAATCGGAACAATGGGACAGAGTACAACAGGACAGCGTCCCACGCATAAAAAAACGAGAACAATAAAAAGCAAATGTAAATCGACAGGTACGGCTTCATCCGTACCACATGCACCGCATCGTGTAAGTGCTTCCGGCGACTCGAGCTATTGTCAGTGTCGGGAACGACTTCCTAGTTCGCGTCGCTAAGGCCGCGGATCACTCTGTACGCCCAAAGTGCCGTCGTAGGAGTTTTTCGGAGGGCCCACGCCGGCGTATGGGTATCCGACCCATAGTTTGTCCCCAGGGGTGTAGAAAACGGACCTATGTTGAAGATCGTACTGCTTTACATCTTGGTCTTGCCTAATGCAGATACGTACGCGGGCAAGCTCCCTGGCTTCTTCGGCGTGCTGAGTAAATTCGTCAACGCCGGTAAGTAGGTCATCAAACTCGTGCGGCAACATGGCATCCTTCGTTGTCGTGGCTTCGCGACCATGGACCAAGCTGAACGGTGTCATTCCAGTAGTTTCCTGTCGAGCGGTATTGTAGGCGAATGTTACGTAGGGCAAAATCCGATCCCAGTTCTTATGTTCCATGTCGACATACGTGCATAGCATGTCTGCGAGGGTCTTTTCAAGACGCTCGGTTAGTCCGTTTGGCCGGGGATGATAAGCGGTTGTTTTCCGATGGCTTGTATCACTGAATCTGAGAAGCGAGTCATGAAGCTCGCCAGGGAAGGCAGTGCCCCTGTCTGTGATGACTATATTTGGGGCGCCGTGCCTAAGGACGATATTTTCAATGAATAAATGAGCTGCTTCGGTTGCTGTTCCCCGTTGTGTAGCTTTCGTCTCCACGTAGCGCGTCAGGTAATAGGTCGCAACAATGATCCATCTGTTGCCGGCTGTAGAAGCTGGAAATGAGCCTATGAAATCCATTCTAAATTGAGCGAATGGCTGGCCTGGTGCCTCGACCGGATGTAAGAGACCTGCGGGCTTGCCAATAAGCGCTTTGCAACTTTGGCAGTCCGCACCTGTATGTACGTGACGTTTTACAGCGGCAGGTAGCTTCGGCCAGTAGTACTACCATTGTAGTCGGGACAATGTACTCGTGTAGCCTAGATGGCCTGCGGTGATTTCATCGTGGCTTGCTTTTAGTAGTTCTTTTTGAAGTGATGCCGGTACGACAAGCAGGTACATGCGGCTACTGGCAGAAAAGTCCTTATGTAGAACATGGTTCCGGAGACAAAACGACGGCAGTCCCCTGGCATAGAGTCATGGAACGTCTTTGCTTCGGCCTACCAAGAAATAAGGAATACGAGCAGCTCTAGGTAATGGCGCTGCTCCTGTGAAATAGTGACGGCGTTGACGACGCCCAAAAACGCAGTGTCCACGTCCACGTGATCATAACCTGTGGATTAGACGGGTGACCGCGAAAGGCAGTCGGCGTTGGCCTGCATCTTTCCTGATTTATAAATGATGGTCATGTCAAACTCCTGAATCCTAAGGCTCCAGCGCGCCAGACGGCCAGATGGGTCTTTTAAGTTAGTCAGCCAACAAACGGAATGATGATCGCTGACAACCTTCATTGAACAGCCGTACAAATACGGGCGAAATTTGATAACCACCCACATCACGGCGAGGCATTCCTTCTCGGTAGTTGAGTAGTTTTGCTCCGTACGAGAGAGAGTTCGGCTAGCGTAGGCGATAACTTTTTCGGAGCCGTCTTGCCACTGCACCAGTGCAGCACCCAGACCAACATTGCTCGCATGAGTGTGAAGTGCTCTAGGGGCATCTTGGTCGAAGTGCGCAAGAACAGGAGGCCTTCGCAGGCGTTGGCGTACTTTGCTGAATGTTACTTCCTCATTTCCCCCCTGCAGAAAGGGAACACCTTCTCGTGTCAGGCGTGTTAATGCCGCAGCAATACATGAAAGATTCCCAATAAAGCGTCGGTAATAGGCGCAAAGCCCCCAGAAGCGCCTCACTACCTTCTTGCCGGAAGGTGCGGGGAACTTTGCCACAGCGTCTGTTTTGGCTGGATCAGGTCATACACCCTCGTGACTGACGACGTGGCCGAGGAAGCACAGTTCACAGAGACCAAAATGACATTTCTCGGGCTTTAACATCAGGCCAGCCGAGTGTATGACTTCGAGAACGGTGAGTAACCGGCTGAGGTGCTCCTCAAATGTAGCTGAGTACACTATGACGTCGTCTACATAGACCAAGCATGTTTGCCACTTCAGGCCTGAAAGTACGGCGTCCATTAGAAGCAGAAAAGTGGCAGGCGCTGAGCCCAAACCGAAAGGAAGGAGCCTAATTTGGTAAAGGCCGTCGGGGGTCACGAAGACAGTCTTCCCACGATCTCTCTCACCGACCTGGATCTGCCAATACCTGCTTCGAAGGTCCATTCATGAAAAATAACGTGCATGCCGCAGCCTGTTCAGCGAATCGTCGATGCGTGGCAGCGGATAGACGTCTTTCTTCGTGACCTGGTTTATTGTGCGGTAATCGTTGGAGAATTGCAAACTGCCATATTTCTTTCTGGTTAAGACCAGGGGTGACGTCCAGGGACTTTTTGAAGGTTGTATTACATCATCTTCGAGCATCTTGTCCACCTGCTTTTGAATCTCTTCGTGTTCCTCTGGAGCTAAATGGTAGGGATTTTGTCGAATCGGCCGAGTAGTATCATCCGTGATGATACGGTGCTTGGTTAGTGGTGTTTGTGCGACCTTTGACACTGTCGAAAAACGATATGCGAACTGGTGTATCAGCTCCAATAGGCGCTGCCGCTCGGAAGGCGACAAGGTGAAGCTGACGTGAACAGCCAAAGCAGTTGAGGGCGGAACGGTTGCTGCTTGCAAAGCGGAACAATCTGTGACTTGGGTGATGTCGTCGCAGTACGCAATTTCAGTACCCTTCCAGATGTGACAGCGTTCGTTGCTGAAGTTCCTGAGAAGGACTTCCGCATGCCCGTGATTAATGTCGAGTACGCCTCTAGCAATGCGATCGCCTTGCTTGAGCAATCGTGCTGCGATTTCCTCCGCGATCACATCCCCGTGGTAGGGCTTCGTGCATGATACAGATACAAGGTGGCAGGATCGTGGCTGAGTCGCCACATCGTCGGCGATCCTCAAACGCTCCTGTCGCCCGTCATTCATCGCGTCGCCGTATGGGCTGGCAGAAAAAGTCACCTTACTTTCCGGAATGTTTATGACTACGCCGTGATATCGCAGAAAATTCATCCCCAAGATGAGGTTTTTGCAGCAGTGGGGGAGAATGACAAACGTGGCAAGTTTGTCATTCGTTTGTGACAAGTCTTTCATGTTCCTTTTTTTTTGCTTTTCTTTTCACGCCGCCAATGCCGCAGAGTGAAATGAGCACGTTTGTAGCTTGGTGTATACCTGCCTGTACAAAAGCTTCGTTCTATATAAATTCCACTATATGCAATGCAACTGCATTATTTCTTTTGATTCTGTTAGCAATGTTAGAATGACGAAAACAAAGTAAGCATGAGTCTGCCTACGTTCCGAGTTACTTCAAAAAAAAAAGAAAAGCGAAGGTTTGACTTATTATTCAGTTTTGACATCTTGTGAATGTTATCCGTTTATTAGGGACATTCAATAAAGCAATGCTTCTTTGCGTTGTGCTGATTAAGATCAGCAGGAATGTATCTTATTTCCAAGTTGTGGAAAAAGTTATCTAGTGCTCCCAGTGACGAATAACGGATACACGTAAATATAATTTCTCAAAACTTCAAAATATTATTTTCGCCAAGTTTTTTATTGTGTAGTTGCAATCATCCATTTTAGTATATATATGTAATTTTGCTCTTTGATAACTGACACCACCTATTTCTTCCCATTATACAACACCTACCTTCTTCCTAAAATATATGAAGTTCCGGTCGAAGAAATATTTACGGCTGAAATCCCACGTGGGCCTATTGTGTCTAATAACAACACACCTACTGAGTCACGATCTAAATTCTTAAATAACCACCTGTCAAACATGCCCACCACCCTCCCATCTTTCGTTCAAGACACGCCGCACTTCCTTCGAATTATCGACGGCATCAACGCCAACCAAATCCTTTCCAACCGCGCTATTCTAGTCACTTTGGATGTTTCTGCCCTTAACAACAACATTCCCATGAGTGAAGGAATTGAAGCCCGTTTCTAGATCCCTCGCAATCAATCCCCAAGCGCACGCTCCTGAAGTTTACTTATCGCTCCTTAGGTTAGTTCTCACGCTCAACTATTTCGAATTCGATTCTATACACTACCTGCAAATTTTCGGCACTAGCATGGGTACGCCATTCGCTCCCACGTATGCGAACATTTTCATGGGACAGCTTGAAGCAGACCTGCTGAAATCCTACCCTTTAAAACCCCACACCTATCTTCGTTACATTGACGACATATTCATAATATGGGAACACGGCACAAGCGCCTTAACCGACTTAATTAGCCATTTCAATCGCTTTCGCCCGAGTAATAAATTTACTGCTCACCACTCTCCTAGTCAGATCAACTTCCCGGACACGACGGTCTACATAGAAAACGGAAAACTGAGGACGACACTTTACCGGAAGCCTACAGACAGACAGCAATATTTAGACTACAACAGTCATCACCCGCGACATCGCAAGCAAGGAATTTTTGTCGCACAAGCGAAACGTATAAGAAGAATCTGCAGCGAAGACCACGATTATATCCACCACCTAAATGACCTTAAATCAACGCTAGCAGAAAGGAACTATTCCCAAGTTGCTCTCGATAGATCTTATGATGCCGCGTCAAGATTGGAAAGACAGACGGAATTGGCGAAGAGACAGCCCTCATTAGAATCTGACAGACCGCCGGCCTTCATAACAAAATATTCTAATGCACTCCCAAACATAAACAAAATCCTAAGAAAATACCACCCAATATTATCAAGTAATGAGCGTCTGCGAATAGCGTTCCCGGATGTACCCAGGGTTACCTATCGCCGAAACAAGAACTTTAAAGACATGTTAGTGCACGCAAAAGTCAGCCAACAGCATTCCCCCGTAATAAAAGCATGTTGTCGCCCTAGGTGCAAAAACTGCAGGCACGTTAAAGTGACATTAAAATTAAAAGCACCGCAAAAATTATACACATGAAGTGAAATCTAGCTTTACTTGTACAAGTTCGGATGTGATTTATATGCTTAAATTTTCCTTCTGTAAGAAACAATATATCGGTGAAACAGGACAATCAATGAACGTCAGATTGAACGGACATCGCGCGGACACAGCTCAAAAGCTTCCCAAAGCCGTCACCGAGTATTTCAACCAACCAGGTCATAACTTTGATGAACTTAAGCTCTACATCTTACAGTCAAATTTCCGTTCTGAACAAGAAAGAAAATACAGAGAATCATACCTTATCCATAAGTTCGAGACATTGCAACCAATAGGCATAAACGTTTCAAAGGGAGCTTTAGAATCTATTCGCTATGCTAAACTTCAAGCTATAGGCAACAAAACTTAGCTTGATTTCTTGGCGTTTCCCCCACCCTCCTTTTTTTTTCTTTTCCTATCCTTTCCTTTTTTGTTCTTTTCTGTCAGCCGGCGTGTCAGGGGCCCTTGACACGCCGGTTAACGCACGTGCGTGGACAGACCTGGAATGGGGGGGGGGGGGCGAAGGGGTGCCCTGGCTTTGACCTTGTACACAGCGTTCCTTTACTCTCAATTCGATACGCTAACACATTTTCCCTCGTTTGAGCACCCTCCCTCCTCACACCCTCTCCCCTTTAGAAGAACCCCACCTATATATACTGTGGCAAGGAAAGCATACGTCGCCTTGTTGAAGACAAGTCCACTTGTCGAAACGTTGGCTCCTGCATTCACCTTGTTCACGTTTCGCTCATCGTCTTGGCATGTACTTGGCAGTTATCTAGCATTGCTTGGAATTCCGCAAAGCGATACCAGGTCAACCGGCGTGCTTGTGTAAATTGACTAGTTGCGTGTGGTTCTCGAGGGTTCATTCACGTTACGGCAGCTGCGCAAAGACGACAACGTTGAATACAATTTCACGAAGGTAACAGCATAATTTGTACGCCGGCCATTTGACGCGAGCTCACGGGATGGTGATTGTTGGGATCTACATAGACACAGATCTACAATGATATTTGTAATCCTGCAAAGAAATGTTCGAACTGTCCCCCACCCTGCAATAATGCCCTTGTGGGGCTGCAGGTGCTTGTATAAATAAAGAAAAATGAATAATTTCAGCGATGTACAACGTCGCGCAGATTTCACTTCTAAGCGTTTATCAGAAAAGTGCTGGGGAAAGCGGGCCGGCTCAGCAGATAGTGTTCTCTGACACGGCGCCTCAGAGCGCTAGGTTTCACCAGGAGAAAAAAAAAACTAGGAAGTGACACGTGGCTCACGCTCCTATTGTTTCAAACAGCTTTCTGACTGGCTAGTATGCGTGCAAGTTGTGTAATTGTTTATTTAGCAAAAAAAGAACAATAAGGAAAAGATCTTCGCCAAGAAGGTAAGAGCAGTCGACTGCTGTGTTTGACGACCGAGGTTCAATTCCACTATTCGTTGAAAAATGTATCTTTTTACCAAAGCAATGCTTTAGAGGAACCTACGGTGTTATCTTCCTGCCAACTTGCCAAAAAGTGTCAAGAATGACTCGGGCTGAAACGTCAGCGGGGTCATCAAAAAAAGAAAGACGGCGAAAAAGAAAATAGAGGTCACACTGTAAAAATGGCTTTGAAGAGAAGCGGCGCACGCTTGAAAACAATTTGAATATAAATACAAAAATGTTTAAGCACTTTCAGCGTTAAGCAAGCTTACTGAAGCAGAATCAGTACGTGTTCATAACAACGTGAGGCAATCTATATTCATGTGTCATCACTTGAAAGCACAATCGTTGGTAAGAATGCACTCAATCCGCGCAGCTTGTTTTCGTCTTCGAAAAATAGAGAAACCTGGAAGCTCCGCGCAAATGGATGTTTTTTAACGATATATATACTTCCCTGTCCCGAAATGTGTCAAGGAAGTGCGCAATGCGGCGTATTACATTGTAAATATACTTGTATATAGCTTTTCATCTGCGTCTTCTTACGTAACAATATTGATCATTACTCACATAGCCTCATATTCTTAAGCCTCAAAGGCAACTACGCATCTCAGATCAGGTTGAAGCACGCAAGGTGTCATAATGCTTGCTACCAGTTTCTTCGTTCTCGCCTGGGTGGCCTATGTTCACGGTGCGTTGAGATCTCACTACATTTCAAATTTTCTTGACCACGCTAATGTCCAATGAAACAATTTATTTCATTTCGGTTCGAAGAAAAGCGTCTCATACTTTTTCTAGGCTTAAACCTCTCCACGTAGATCGACTGTCCTAACTGAAAGGGTTTGCTTTTCGTGAATCTATACAACCATTATTTATTTTGTGTTCTTTTATGATACCTTACAGGCTTTTCCTGATGAGGTGCGCATATAGCTAATATTCCGAAACCATTTAAGAAGCTATTTGCAAAAAAAGTGCCCTTTATTTCTAGCATGTATGAACCGTATTATGGATAATCTAATGCATCGCAGCTGCCCCAGTCTCTCCATCTTACATTTCTTCTCATTATTCTGGCTGCGCTTGAAGCCGTGGAGCCGTCTCCATGTGAAGTGATCATGGTCGTATCTTGTCCACATCAGGTCAAACTTTTTTGCCGGTACGACCTCGAGCTCATGTGGCCTGCCTTCGCAACTCCGAATGGCGCAGGCAGTCGGGTCTCTAGAGCAGTACTGGTGTCCCCCCCCCCCCCCGACGTAGTGCCGTCGTGTTAGGTGATAAAATTTCAGTTGTGTTGCTAGTGCACTATGCGCTGTTTAACCAGGGCGTCTAACTAAATCTCGCAGCAGCCACTATAGTAAACCGTTTTACAAATTAATATAAAATATTCCAATAGTTTTAAAAATTTAAACGATAGCGCAAGCACCTTTCCGAAAGGCACTGTATTTCAAACTTCATATAGTTCTCATCAAGTTTCTAACTTCAGTGATCCAAACTCGCGCTACTGAAAGTAGTATGTAGTATTTTACAAGTAACGAATGGAATGAACATTTGCCAGAAACCGGAATATCTTCACTGCCGTATAGTGTTGAGAACACAATCGGGCCGCTTCTTACCAGATTGAAAAAGTGTGTTTAAAGATGAAATGAAATATGTGCACAGGATGTATGGGGGGGCTGGCGCTCTTTGGCCAAACCTGGCCCTTGCACCACAAAACACCACACATCATCATCATCATCAGGATGTATGGGATATGAGAGGTATAGGATGTTACACCGACAAAGGTTTGCGAGTGTTCTTCAAAGTTTGCTCAAAGATTTTGACTTTCTGAGGGCGCAGATTCTATTTTCTTGGCATTTTTCTCTAGATCGGTGTGCATATGCAGCCAGCGACGTTTTTAACAACCTTTCAGCAAATGCAAATGCCATGCACTTAAATATTTTATAAACCTATTGTAAAGAAACTCATTTAATATCGATTAGTCCTTACATATGTTTAGATTATTCATGTTAAGTAGCACTACACTAATTTAGTCTCACCAAACATGCGCACAGCGCTAGGCTGCTTAATCCACGCAGCAGAAACACGGGCCATTCATTAGCCAATGAAATTTTGTCACTTGGCTCTCCTGATTTTTCACGAATTAAATATTTGCGTCTGCAAGTTATGCATAACGTAACTAAAAACTTAATCAGCTCGCCTACAATTCCGTACAACCTTGCGGAAAACCCTACCTGTCGAATAGACGCAGAAACGTTGCCGTTACACTTCCCGTTGTTGATGGGAAGTCAGTAATTGCAAAATCACAATTTTGAGCGTGTCACTCACGTTGCTAACGCTACTCCCATAGCTCTCATTTGCAGCACCATATTGTCCGAATAACCAATTTTGGAACGACAGTCCTCTCTACCCCTCCTCACTCCATTTGCTACCCTGAATGTTGTGATAACTAGTATAACAGAACACGTATGAAACTGCGGATTAGCTGTTATTTCAAAGAGGTTTTCTTTTTCAGTAAATTATTTCCCTGCGTACGAAATACACGACGTTAAGCTAGCGGAAGGCTGTATTGAGAACCTAGACTAGACCTTTACTAACTGCTGGACACTACTTTGTACTGTGACCAGCTCTCCCATCCATAAGGTATGCTTCCTATGCGTGAAGCTCACATGTAAATCATTCGGTGGTTAGTGTACTGTCAGAGAGAGAGAGAGAGAAACTTTATAGGAAAGAGCACACTAGCGAAGGTAGCTCTTCCAATGCGCAGCGGGTGGTTTCCTCGCTCTAGGAGTCCAGCGGCATTAGCTCTCCTCGCTTGAGTGACCAGGTTGAGCGGGTCCGTCCAGCCGGAGCTGCGCACCGCTGCCTCTCGTTGCCATGTGGTGGAGTGTGTTATGGGTGTGAGCTTCGCAGTGCTTGCGCAAGCTCATAGCACGTGGTAAAGCGTCGAGCATTGATTGCAGTGGGGGCATTTACAGGAATACAGCGCAGAGTACATGGCGTGGTAGGGACTCAAACGCGAATATGTATTTGTTTGGGGTTTTCGCCATATTATGGCTTCCTTTCGCGTCAGAGCATTGTGAGGCGGCGGTAGTGTTCTTCGTGAAAGGAAATAGTGTTGTAAGATCTGCGTGTAGGTTGATGGCATGTGTTCTGGGCTGAACTGCTCGGAACTGTCAGAAACATATTTTACGAAACGAGCGCAATATCTAGAATGAAATGCATATACAGAAATGATTAAATATTTATCATCATTAGCAGCAGCACCGTATCAGCGCTTTGTCCGTCTTGTCTTCCTTTTGAGCAGTGCCGTTACGCCTTGTAATTTCAGGTATGTATTACCCAAATGGCCAGCATGCGGTTCGCTTGCAGCAGCCTATGTTAAGTCCATTTAAGGACGAAGCTCAATCCCGTTGATTTCTAATTACCCCGGTCCTGCGTAAGCTGACTCCCACTCCACGTATGCAAATATCCTACTATCATCGCACGACTTAGTTCCCTGGTTTCATTCGCTGCGCTCTGTTACCTTCGCACGCATTTGTTAAGTCTAACAGACTATCAGTTATTTGTCCTGCGTGATATATAGGCTGGCCAGCGCCATTTCTATTTTTTAATTATAACTAATGTAACGGCGACCTCCATTTGTTCTAAATCTATCATGTAACATTCTCTCTATCTTCACAGGGTCTTTATTATTGTTCAGGCTTAGAGATGTCCGCCTCTAAACTTATGCCCCAAATATAAATGGGACTAAGGTGAAATTATTGTACCCTTTCTGTGCATAGCGGTAAGCTACTAATCATTAATTTATAATGCCTACCACATGCGCCCCCATTTTCTATTATTCTCTTGATTTATTCTCATAGATGGGGCTACTGTGTTTGTAACAGTATCGATGAAATAATTATACGCAGCGATGAATATTTACAGGAAAAAAAAATTTCAGGCGCCCTCGCGCGCTTGAATCCTCCTGTGGCTGGCCAAGGGGCGTTTCATGCCCCCTAGGAATTAAACGAATAATAGGGAACGAGCCAGATGAACTAACTAACCACCGCGGCAAGACGAGCTTTAGTCAAACCATCGATTTCCTAGCATCTAGAGCACGCTAACCAGCCACCGCTCCTCTCCCGGATGGTGCTACAGGTGTGTGCAGGGTGTGCTCTGGAGCTCATAATCATCGTCATCATCATCAGCCTGGCTACGCCCACTGCAGGGCAAAGGCCTCTCCCATACTTCTCCAACTACCCCTGTCGTGTGCTAATTGTGGCCATGCTGTTAAGGTTTACAAATCGCTGCGTTCGCCAACACACGAAAGTAATGGAAAAGAACACGTAAAAAAAAGAGGCGCTGGAGAGCACTTGTTGAGCCTCTCCTTTTAGAGCCCAGAAGGAACGCGTCACCACATTGCACTGTGCCTAAGTGAGAAACAGCCATGGCCGCAGGAAAACCCAGGTGGCAGGTCACCGTGGCAAAGAAGAAAGAATTATTTCAGTGCTTTTTAGTATAGACAGTTGCTAAGGAATTGTTGTGGGAAAGCATTCCATGACACATACGTTATGTTACCAAACAGTTCATTCATGCGCAATAAATATATATCGAGGATGTTTAGCGCTGCACCAATGCCGCAGCGTTTCCTCTGACTTATGTGGTCATTTCGAACACGTCTAATGATTCTTGCAGGTAATCAAGTAGTACTGCTACCAATGTGTCAGAAGCCTCCAAATCTAGGTCTCTGTACGCCTTTAAATCAGTCCTGGTATTTTGATCCTAAAATGCACAAGTGCTTCATGATTCCAAGGGGCCAATGCGGGGGAGGACCAAACATTTTCCCTACGGAAATGCAGTGTATGTCAACATGCACAGGTGAGTAAATGTACTGGGAATTTTTTCCTGAATGCCATTTGGGAAACCATTCTATTAATCATCTTCTAGAGAATACTTTCTTCAAATATTTGCGCAGAGGTATAAGTAATAACAAACTATTTAGCCATAAAAAATCTTTGTTTAGGCATATTGTACTTTAATCAGCTTTGGTTCCAAGCTAGTTCTTGAACAGAAAAGTAATCACATGAATGTGAGGTACTCTCTGGCGTGAAGTGCTTTGAGATACCATGTACTAAAGTTACCAAAGCTCACACGTCAAAGCTTGCGCTTGAGGGGATGCCTAATATTACTTCCCCATAGTTCCCACAGACCGAAGTAAAAGTTGGCTCCAATGTTGGTCAGACCACTACGTGGACCTATAGAGTGACGTTATCAACTTTTTATTATTGCCATATGAATTAAAGTGGTACTCCAGGCAAACATTCCCCGTTGTCGTAGGCGTCGGTGTGAGGTTCCCTGTAAAGTTCAAATGTAATGGAATTCTATCAAGCCCCGCACGCCGTATGCTGTCGATCCGAGCGGAAGCGTGCAAGGATGAGTCGGGAAGACTGTTGGCTTGATGCGCACCCAGTGTTGGAGATCACGTGATAAAGCGAGCGCCAAGTGGGGCTGAGCAGCTGAGCCTACGCCTCCTCTTTTAAACCGGCCGTGCTGCGCCTGGCCCCTATTGATAATCTCCGGCATGTGCAGAAGTTGGGCGAGCCTATGTGGCTTATTGCTACATGTTCGCGGTTTTCTCGCGCACTTACTGCTACAGGTCTCGTGATTTCAAGTTTGGAGGACGCATTCAATGGACAGGTGGCAGATGCCTTTGCTTCATCCTATTAGCGCTGTTAATCACGCCAGTGTTGTGAGAGCGAGTGTTTGAGGTCATCCAGGGAGATCTGTTCATGTTGGCCTGTGCGCGTGAAACATTATTTTCTCTTGCTTATTCAGTAAACGATGTTTTTACGGCAATTTACGCGACCAGTAAAACTACGAGCCCTACTTCGTGTAGTTGTGTAATAGTGTTCAATCGCTATAATGCCTTCGGTTCACACTGTTTCATTCTAGAAAATATTTCCAACCTTCCTTCCTCAAGCTAAGCCGCAAATAGCTCGTCAGACTATTTCTTCACGGAAATACCAGTTTAAGATGTTGTAGGCAAAAGTTCAACTTCGAGAGTCACTACATATAAGATTCTGGGGCAGAATTTCCCAAGTTGCGTCATTCGCACGCAAATTCTTGGCCAAAAAGTTTCTTTTCGCTAAGGTAACGGCTCAACCGAAGTCGCAGCACACTGAACTAACGATGTTGTATGACAGCGAGAAGGAAGCAAATCTCAGAATAAGAAACAACAAAAGAAAGGGGCGCTAACAACTCATAGTACGATCGCACATTATGCACCTGTAGTCTATTCGATATTCTCGCGGCAAAGAAATGCACACCCCTTTTCGACAGCTTCCTTTTCCGGGAATTCATTACAGCGCCGAAGAACACAACCCCTCTCGCCCGTTCGCCGCACTCCTGTCATGAAAAATTGCGACGAGAGTGTCACGCATTCTTCTGACATTGCTGCGAGAGACAGGACTGATCGACACACGGTGACAGTTTGGGCACGAGAACAGAGGCTCTGGCAGTGCCATTGCGGACCAGATCTGCCATAGCTCAGCCTACTTGTAGCAACATCACTAGTATATTACGAAACGACGCATAAGATCTCCACTTCCCCCCTAATCAACAAAACATAAAAACCAAAAGCTGCACACTAAAGAGTCCATATGCTTTGAAGCCGAAGCCAGCAAAACTAGCACGTCCATGGGGATGGCGTGTAATTGCGCTGCTCACGGTTGCAGGTGTGGTTCTAATGTCGGGCATAGGCTCAATATCTGCTGATATTTTCCAGCACTAACCGAAGAATAAACGAGAGCTCCATCAGCGTAGGACCACTGTCGCAGACATGGAGAGCTGTTAAAGCAACCGTGCTAGACAAATACAGAAGCAAGCCGAGGCTACCGACACCGCCAAATTTATGACATAACGCTTTGCTACGTAACGCCAGTACTTGCAAGGTCAATGGATAATGCTATTGGCTTCAAGCACGCTATCAATGCAAAGACGTCGTTGGTTCCGCCATGCCTACACGTTCAGGCAATTGCAATGAGGAATACGAAAGGCAGAGCTCGCTGTTTAAGTGGTGCGCACCGTTTCTAAAGCCATCATAAACTGCGCTTTGTAAGAAAGAAGACAGCAATTTTTTGTAGTGTCGCATTAAGCCTTAGGAACACCATGTTATTGCTCTCTACAAATGTCTCTACACTAAGGCTACATCTGTTCTTTCTGCAAGCGCGTTACTTAGTGCGGGCTTTTCCTCACCGCACCACTATCGTGTGAGCGAGAGAGCTGTGTGAGAAACTTCCGGCTTCGTGTACTCGGCGAGATACGGACGACGAAACTTAAGAATCCAGCTCCACACGTAACGTCTGATAGGCTGTAATGCGGCTGACCTGTCACGAGCGGCGCACCCGCCTCTTTAACTGTGCTGTCCCCGAGATCGAGCTGCGTAATAGACCACACGAATACATTTAAAAAAAAAGCAGGTGAGATGAGCCAGGTTGAATATGAGCCAAGGAAGTCGTCAACTTTTGTTACGTTGTCTCTGATATGGGCCAGCTTTACTCGGAAAGAAGCTCCAACCAATCGTATAGCGAGAGGCAAATAATGTTTGCCGAATAGTAATGACAGCAACGCGCACCGCCGGCCACTGCATAAAGGTCTTTTATACTGCCCTCTGAAAAGGCCACAGATAGTGCGGCTGAGTTTTGCGCAGCATAGGGATTTATCAAATGTATGTCGCAACCTTCTGTCATCAGTCCTTCCTTTCGAGCTGCACAAATAGATGTCACGGACGCTGAACGAAAAGCGTAGGAATAGTGTTTGGAAGCCATGACGCTCGTTTCAAGAACGGTTAGTCAAATTGAACATTTCAATTATCTTGTGGCTGCAATGCACAGACACGTTATTGCTGATTTTCATATATGCCTTATGTCTCGCATCGCACTTCCACGTCGATAAAATGCAGCTTCGTAACTCTGATATATGACCACCTGTGACGGCTTCTGTTTTCATACTTCCAAACTTATGCAACATGGCACCTTCTTTTTTTCAGCATCTAAGGGTATGCCGCAGCCGAGATGCCAACAAAATCCCCTCCTTGGAAGCTGTGAACCAACGGGCACTGCTTGGTTCTTTCGTCCTAAGTATAGAGATTGTAAAATGTTCCGTCATGGCTCATGTGGGAGAGGCTTGAATCATTTCGCCACTGAAGAAAAGTGCGAGACGGTTTGTCTTCGTGAGTATAAAATTTCTGCCTGCTTTTTTCATTTCCTAACACTTCGTGTGCTCTGTGCATATTACCGAAATGTACAGGAGCTACATATGGCAAACAATATTGAGAAAATTTACTCAGTAGTGAAAAGTATGTCAATGAACCACACTAGCTTCCTCTAAAATACAATGATGGTTTCCAGCGTACAAAAATCTTTGCTGCAGTTCATTGAGGTGGGTAGAGTGAGCTTGATAGAGGCAGAGGTCTGCAACATGAAGCTACTCGTAGGTCATGCTGAGCTGAAGAGTCAAGTCGTTGCTAGCCTAAATATTGTAAGCGCATGATGCTGGCGTGATGGGTGTCTTGGGGGCCACGGAACGGCACGCCCGATATCATGCAGTACCTCCATCTAGCACTCGCCTCCGCCGCATCTCGGCCCACGCAAGATGCGGTGTTTCTACCGCAAAGCTGTCCTTCGTGCGTAGCGTTGGCGCCAGCGTTTCCCGGTAAAGAGTACGGTGAACATTACTCCACCTACCGGGAAGCGTGAGAAGCAGACAGGGACATTTCAACGCTATCGCGTTCCACTCTTAAGGGCAAAGCTTAAGCGTCCTCCAAGCTTTTGCCCCCATGGCTGTCGGCGAGCGTCGTAATTCCATGGTCATCAGAAAACGATCTTTTGTTGCCAGGAGTATTTAACGAAGTGTAGAGCGAATGCAACGCCACGGACACGCGTGATACTTAGCCATTACAAGCTCATTCTAGCTATAGCTAACCAAAACCATCAAATTATTGCAAAATAAACTTCTTCCTACCCGAATATTTAAAAATGATATCTCCTTAAATGTTTTTTTCGTTTGTTTTAACGCGCTAGCATTTATATGGACCCTACAGGCCAGTTCCCGCCGTCGGCGTCGTCGTGAGGTTCCGTATAACATTTAAGTGCGATACGTTTGCGACCGCGCGCTGTGTGCTGCAGGTGCGAGGAAAAGCATGCGATAGTGTATGAAGGAGCGGGGCTTGGTGTGGCGGTGTCTTCGCAAGGGAATAAGGGAGAAAGGTGGAGATGGTGAGCGCCGACATTTTGTATTCGCAAGGGATGCGATGCCTGGAGATGTGGTTGTGCTAGGAGGGGGACACACTTGGCTCAGCGCGGTCACGCACATCCCATCTTAGAGGTGATCTGCGGAGCTATCGAAGGCTAGCCCACCCGAGATAGCTGACAGCTTCGTGTGCGCTGTATTGCAGCATACCTAGTTCGCGTTCGTGTGAGAGACAGCACGAAGGAGAATAAGTTCGCCGCTACTGCCGCTCTTGATCACCGATGGCGTTGTGAGAGCGAATGTCAGCGGCGATAGAATGACACGTGTCGGTGCCCCGTGAAACCATGCTTGTTATATGTACTAAGTAAGCAAATGTCCACAGCATTTGATACAGGCAATAAATCTATTAAACTTACCGCGTATTAATTTCACTAATTTAATATTATTACAATCAATGCTACGCTTTCTAGACAAAACTGCAACTTTCTTGTTGAACCATGCATTTAATCTTAAACCTTAAAGGTCGTCACAAAAGTGAATCTGCAAGAACCTACACGAAGATTTGCAAACAATCTGATTTTTCTGGAGATCCCTTCATACGTAGACTTTTAGGTGAAGTTCAAAGCAAATGATACATATTGGTGCCTGCACTTATCAGTGGAGCTTTACTATTGTAGGCATTTTGGTGATCCTCTAGCGCTCGGCATTTAGACTCAAGAAAATAAACATTTAACATGTAGTACTCCTACTATAGCTTAGTTAACGTCGCTTCAACCACGATCTTAGGGTGTACAAAAGTTACTGAGGTATATTTTGTGCATGACAATTTTTTGCATCCGCACAAATTTTCTGAGGTTAACGTTAAGTTCCTCTAACGTTCTCGAGCTTACTAAGTACCTTTTTTTGCTTAGCGACGCAGAACAATATTTACAATATTTTATTCCTATGCCCGAAATAAAAACGGTAATGCGGCGAAGAGGATGCGAAGATGTCTACAGAAGATGCTCAAGAACGCGACAACGTCGTTAAGGTAGCGACCGCCACTGATTGTACGAAGTCTCGGAAGAGAAATCCCGTCATGCGTTCGAAGCCGGCAGGGCCATAGTATGATAATATATTAGTAGAAGGCATCATGGATAAAGGATGTCAAGTTGTCACTGTACCTTCTATTAGAAACGAGTACCAACGCCAAAAACGTTGGGCACAAGCCCTGGAAGGAACAACGCAACACGTTTGATGATTATGATCCTGAACTACAGCCCGCCCATCCTGGACAGCCCTTTCACTGTCATTCTCTTCTATTACAGCGATTCCTTCTAGGCGACGGAACAAATCTCACCCTTACTGCGAACTATTCAAGACCACGGGTACTTAGCACAGTGCTATCACGATGCATGTTCTAAATATTTATAAAGCCCCAGTAGCCTTAGTTTTGTGTTACGTGTTAGATTAGAGTATTTTACAGTGTGGGCTTTAGAAGCCCGCTCGTGCAGCAAGCTTCGGCGTCCCTCGTAATCGGGCGAAAGAGCAAAGCGGAGGATGAAAGAGCAAACGCGGAGCGCTGCGGTGGATGAGAGAGGGCGATAGCGAAAAGAGCGCGAGGAGGAAAGCGTAGTGCGTGGCAAGGCAGGCTCACCGACGACGATGGCTGCGAAATGGCGCCAGAGCAGCCCACGTCGTCTTGGATGTCTGTTGCGGTGGCTACTCTGAATCGCGCCCACGAGTCACCTACTAGTTGCCTCTCACAAGCTCACAATTAGCGAGGCAGTCACCCCCCCCCCCCCCCCACACACACACACACAAACTTACCTCTGTTTCCGACCTGCCACGCGAGAAAGATTATTCTCGCCAGCCAATATATCACGAAAAAGAAAACTCGTATAGAGCTGCGCTCAACTTTCGCATTAGGGAATATCGTATTCGTCGGTGAATTCCTATACCGTGTATGTTTTGATGTGAAGAGAAGGTTTACTTAATTGAAATAATTAACTAAATCTACAGCAACATTTTTCACCTTCGGGAGGTACGCGTGCTGCAAGAAAGACTTTTGTCTGATCTCGAATTGTGCAGTTTAAGCACTGTTAAGACTGAACTGGCTGAAGTATTATAAAGTTTCCCCCTCTGTGCATTTAATGGGCATCGCGCTTCCTGCTCACAAAAGTAAACTAAGTAGGGGTGAGCTTTGTGCATGTAGCTGCTTCTAATCAAAAATGATCGGCCAAGCTGCATGAGACTCAACCAACAGATTTATTCATAAAATGAACGATTTGAAGCGCTAGTTTGTGACGTGTTCGCAAGAATTCTTCATCAAAGTTGTATCTTGGTGGTTATCATTCCACGTAAAGAATAATTCTTTTTATCGAAATCGGCAGCAGACGATAGCGGTCATCCGTACGACTAGCCTATCCTAACTGTAACCTAAATAAATTTGAATAATAGTGTACATTATTTGGCAATGTTTTCTTTGATATGTATTAACGATAACTTTTTAGATCACGTAGCGCTCAAAAACATGAAACTGATCCCTATAACTGTGAAAATCGTTCAGTACAAGCTCTGAGATGAGGCCAGTTGGCTAAAGTGTCGAAAAGTAATATCACATACCAAGCGAAATGGTGTTCTCGTTATTAGATTACCGAAAATACTGCCATTTTCCGTTTATTGGATCCCGGACATGAAGACTGCAAGCCGTGTTTGTATATTCAATCCCAAAGTTTACATTGATGCTTCATTTAGTTCCTCACCTAAAAGTATGTTGGAGACTCAGTGACCAAACTGAATGAATGCTTTTTTTATGTGAAGTTTTTTTTAAATATCGGTCTGTTGCGACATTTAGGCCTTTTCACTTTACGTTGCTTTGTAGTTATGACACCGTCACTTGTGTTACATTTTCAGAAAGAAAGACACCACCAGTACTCAAATGCAGCGCCAAGCCAGAGGCAGGATATTGTATGGGAATGAACACACACTGGTATTTCGATCAAACAGAGAATAATTGTCATCACTTCGAGGGGTGGTGGTGTGCAAAAAATGCTAACGGATTCATATCTTACAAAGTGTGCATGTGGAGATGCAGTTGTAAGTACCCTGTTTTACCGCATTCTTTGCGAAAAACACTGTAATTTTTTATAGTTGCCACAATGAACTACTATTGTAGCTGGCTACATATAGAGTTCCTAAGAAAAATCTTGATATTTCTGAGCTCAAGTTTGATAATTTATTTTCGTAAAAAAGTTTGGGAACGGTAAATCAGTTTCGACTTCTTACGACATTACGTTTCACGGGTGAGTTATGGTCGGGCGTTCGATTGCTACCATGGCACCGCAATCCGATCGGGGCATAATACCATAACCATAGTGCATCATGCGTTGGTAGCACGTTAACGAACCCCAAGCGATCAAAATAACCCGCGGATAACCCACAAAAGAGTACCTCGTGAAAAGATGAGTTAGTTTTGGCAGGTAAAACTCCAGAATATAGTTATTATATGTTCTTGGTGTAGGGTTAAATGTTTTAGATGCAGCCCCAGGCTGAAGGATGTGGCTAATAATTTCCATGTGTACATTGCAAAACAAAATGAAAACACAACGTGACCCATATCGAAGCCCCAATTGAAATCTGCCCGGAGTTCGTTTCTTGGAAGAGCAGAAACGTTGAGCAGAAGTCCCTGATAAATTCGCGAGTTTCGGTCACAGGCTGATATCTTCTGCAAAGAGCTAACAAATTCTTAAAAGCGTTGGGCATATCTGGCCTAGTATTTAAAATTCTGTTTTTCACATGAAAAGATACCTTTATGGGCTAACATTTTTATCATATCCTCTAAAACGCAGGCAGGCTAAAAGCTTTTCGGTACTATGAAGATAAATATTGTGCAAAGGGATTCGCATCGATAGGCGTCAGAGCGAATCTTTTCAGCTCGGAAAACGTCTGTGTTCTGGCTCCTTTATGAGCTGCTATATTTAAGATCACGACTTTTACAAGGAAGCAGAGTGCCGTAGAGAGAAGACTTTGGACTTCGGCTTCGTATGAGCGATGAGCGGAGCCGACTTGCTGAGGCAGATGAGCAAGAAAGCTTATCGTCATTCGTCGATACATACTTGGCAAATTATGGCTCCTGCTTATTCTGCTATTTGCCACTATTTCGGGAATAAGAAGTTTTTTTTCCTACTATCTAGCTTTAGATGGGCACAATACAACCGAATATCTTTTTTTGAGTAATTTCAGAGGTTCCGAACGTCAGACATAAATCGATTGGCGAATCTGATACCTCTTAGGGTTCTTAACCAGGGCAAATTCGAACCTGAAATGTTCAAACTTCCACCATGACGTTTTATTGCAATCATTTTAAATCAAATATTTTCTTTTCCATCAATTCAGCGTTTTACTGGGATGGCACTTTTTTATATGAAACCATGTCGTTGAATATAGTGAGAGCTATATCTTGCCTCTTAACTGAAGCAAAGCTAGAAAATGCGTGGATCTGCTGTGCTTATTTATTTATTTATTTATTTATTTATTTATTTATTTATTTATTTATTTATTTATTTATTTATTATACCTCAAGGGCCCCAGAGATGGGGTATTACATGAGGGATGGGCTTTAACAAAACAGTGATTCGAGAGCAGCCTTGAAGTGATGAGTGTCGGAGTGGTGCGTGATGTCGGCAGACAGACCGTTCCAGTCCCTGGCGGTTTTCACAAAAAATGATCGCAGATGAGAGGTAGTCTGCGCCGGGGGAGGATACACGGCTTTGCTGTGGTTAATGCGGCTGGACTGACGATGAGCTGGTAATATAGCTGAAATGTGGAGTGGTGAATAATAGAATTTGTGAAAAAGACACAGTCTAGAAATAAGACGTCGCGATTCTAGATTAGTAAGACCGGCACGGGATTTTAGTTCAGACACGCTTGCATGATAAGAATATTCAGAGTAGATAAACCGGGCTGCACGGTTTTGAATTGATTCCAGTGTATTAGATAGGTTATGTTGATGAGGATCCCAGACAGAGCATGCATATTCTAACTTAGGGCGGACATATGTAACATATGTCCGCCCTAAGTTAGAATATAGAATATCATATAGGTGGAATTCGAATTCATAGGAATTAGAATATCATATAGGTGGAGCTAACACGCTTCAGGAAACGAAGATCCTGCCGCACTGTCTTTGTCCCTTAAAATCATGCCATCATATTCTTAATCTCCAAAGCACAAATGCCTCAATGAATTGAATGCGCTCGACTTCTTGCTTAGGTAGACATACAAGGTGTTGATTTTGATTTTTATCAATATCCCATACCATTATATATAAATGAGAAAAAAACAATTTAGAAGCAGTGAAACTCCGCAAATGACCAAACATTGTACTACATGAATTTCTAAAATCCACTATCTTTCATAGCAGGCATTATCGTATGGATTAAATGGGGCTCCACATGGGCTGTTATGACCGCGACACCAAATTGTTAACATTAATAGGATCAATCGAGTACTCATATACATAAGTAGAAAAAAATGGTTTGCAGTCTGGCTGTCGTGGTAGTTCAACTTTTGAGACACTGTGTACTGTTCTTGTCTTAGCCATACTTTATTTTCATAGCTGAGGCTGTACGGCTTTTTTTCTGACGACTGCGCTGTCGCGCATCAAGAACGGCACCTCAATCGCATTTGTGGCTTCGGGATATCCTCCATTGCAGATTAGATCGGGGAACTTTAGCGGCACGTCTTCGGCGCATGATGGCTATTGTTCGTCGAGTTTTCCGTCCAACACAAATCTTGCTCAGGTTTTTCAAGTTACCTCGTCATTCCATAGAATGTTGATCTTCATGTTCATTGTATCAGGTCGCGATAAAAGAAAGGCGAAGTTCCCCGCTGACACGACGAGCGCTTCCACCTTGAACTTCTGTCCTTCAAACTCAGGAGCTGCTGCTGTCCAGTTACGGTAATCCCGAGATGAACCATCGTAGTTATTCACATGAATAGGCTTTCCGGATACGATGTTGGTTGGCTTCACTAGAGCTTCATTAGTTAGACTCACAGAAGCACCGGTGTCAATCAATGCTGACACGTTTCGGTAGTTTACTAGCATCGGCACTGTCACAACGCCTGATTTAACAAAGGACACGGTTTCTTCAGCATATTGGGGAAATTCCGTGGTGCCTGGACTTTGGAGGTATGGCTGCTGATGAAGTACCGAACCTCGCGTGCATTTGTCGCTTGGTGTAAAGTTGTGACTCTTGTCTCCTTTGATGTCACATTAAAGTCTGTTGTCATAACGTACGCCAGTGACTCAAGCAGTTGGTTCATTGGGCTTGGCGACTGCTCATGTTCCGGGCTTGCTTTCGTCGTCGTCGCTCTCAAAGTCCGAGGAAACGGCAGCAACCTCAAATTGCCTGCTGCTCGATCCATCAATAAAATCAGATCGGGAGATCTGCGATTGTTCGAAACGCGTGTGATGATACTGGAGGCGGCCATTTTTTATTTCTACTTGGACGATCGCGAAAGTTCCGGGTGCGTTTCAAAAATTAACAGCTGGCCAGGAAAACGCGAACTGCTTAGAAGACAACAATATAGTTCTCTTTCACGTCCTACTGCGCAGAGTCTCCGGGAGCGGCGCGGGTGGTCTCGAAAGCGGCGTTTCAAACCATCGATAGCGAAGGCCATTTTTGATTTCTACTTTGACAAAGGCGCAAAATCGGAGTGCGTTTAAAAATAAACACCTGAGGTGAAAAAAAGCAAACTGCTTAGCAAACAAAAATATATTTCTCCTCCTTCACGTCCGATAGCGCAATCTGTCTGTGAGCGGCGTGGAACGCATCGAAAGCAGCGTTTCAAATCATCGTTACCAGCTAACGTTGCCCAATGGACACGGTACGGAAAGAGCTAAGTAACAATCGGAGTAGTTACCCAGATTCCTCGCTGTAAGTCGCAATAATCTGATGCGCTATCCATTCGACCATGAACTTCCCGGTGACAGCTGTAGGTGGGAAATTGGTTGGATGCAAACATGCATAGATACAAAGACACAAATATAGAGGCATCTATAACTACGGAATGTGCACGATGTACCCTAGGAATGCTAATGCATTTATTATCAATTACTGCACTATTTACTTCATTAGGGTTATGATAGTTTGTGCGACGTCCGAGGGCCAACAGTCTATGTTTGTATCTGCGTATTTTGGTATCTGTCTTACAGCCTAGCTGGGTGACTTGCTAGTTCGTGGTGGAATAGAAAGCACGTAATGCTGCTGTGTTGAGGTAATGTTGAAAACCAATCATGAAACCAGCTTGAATCACGCAGTGTGTTGCCACGCGATGGCAACACACCTTCCACTCTTCAAGGAACCTCTTTCACGCGAAAATGGGTCACTGTAGGAGCGGCACTCAGTAGGCACCGCTGTTCTAAGATACTCTTTGACGCCTACCTGGAACACTGGATATGGGCCACTCGTTCTGCGGTGGTTTTCAATGAACGTCTTTGACGCCAGCATGCGCTAACAATGTATGCGCCAATGGGAATGTGCCAATCTGCAATGACAAAAATGGGTCGCTTAAATTTCTGCTATTCCGAGCAGAATCAAATTCACGTCACAACGGTTCCTCAAGGACAGGGATACAACACATTAGCAGGCTGCGTCACAAGTGCACCATGGTATGTGCCCGCCTTTCAGTGAACGTCTTTCACGCCAACACGTTAGCGATCTTCGACAGGAATGCACTGGGAATGTTCAGCTCTTCAATGACTCTCTGGCCGACTTGAGACAGTTAGTCTGTGTCACTGGGTTTGCTACATGCGAGGCCACTAATGTCAGCATTCGCAGGCACCGGTTCATCATGGTTCTGGTCGCGGAGGCCGCGCGCCGACTTCTCGGCGGCGTCACTAGATGACGTAGCGTGTTCAGAAAGAAGTAGGAGAGAGGAGCTTCGACGCCGCGTGTCGCGTTTTCAAGCGATTCACACGCACAAGTGTGCGATGCATTTTTAAAGCCTTGCGCAGGCTTCGCGGTGGCGTTGCTACATGGTTGCGAGTGTTATTAAGAAAATGCGAATGATGATGCCCGCTGAAGTAGAGGCGTGATATGTGACTAGTTTCGACTTCGACAATACACTGTGTCGCTATACTGATTCGACGCTAAACGCAATACTGTTTACAGACTTGTGAGATGGCTTCTCCAGAATCTTCTTTTATAAATATTTTGCGGGCATATTACGTTACAAGCGGTTCTCTGCCTAAAGTTTTTCACGTACTTCATAAAATGGGTCGCACAACATCTCTCACTAGCAACTTCCTAGCGGTCAGAGCCAAAACATATTTTTTTCAATTGGGAGTATTACCGCCATTGCGATCCGAACGACTTCAATTAACTTAAGGGTAACTGCAATAATTTCTGTCTTCAGCTTGGCTTCTTAATTATGGATGACAGACGTAGGCCGAAAACTTACTGCGAACTTCTAAGGCTACCGCTAGCCCACATTCGTCTGTAACATCGTTCCCATTCACCCAGGAATCCAAGGAACTAAGTCTACACCGTTCAGTTGTACAATGATGATTTTGTGATATTCACTCAAAAATGTCCCCCTTGCATTGACAGCTCTTAAAAGGATAGTTTATGCTGCTAAAACACGCGAAAAGATCTTGCGAGTGCAGCATCATGTAACTCAGATAATACGTGTGAAACAGGGATCCGACATTGTAGTTCAAGTCAAGGAAACTTTCTCTTCTGAATCTCTAACCTTGAGGTGAAGCTTTGGTGGATTTTCAAGTTTAGTTCGAAAACAAAATTCTTACCTGTTGTTACTGGGCACCTCTTAACTTCCCGTACGCAAAATATTTTAGTGGACATTCTTAAAATTAAATTATGGGGTTTTACGTGCCAGAACCACTTTCTGATTATGAGACACGCCGTAGTGCAGGGCTCCGGAAATTTCGACCACCTGGGGTTCTTTAACCTACACCTAATCTAAGTACACAGGTGTTTGCGCATTTCGCCCCCATCGAAATGCAGCCGCCGTGGCCCGGATTCGATCCCACGACCTCGTGCCCAGCAGCCCAACACCATAGCCTCTGAGCAACCACGGCGGGTAGGGAGCCTTCTCTGTCGATAAACTGTCACTACAATTTTTTTACACAACCGGAATTTTGGCTGTTCTGCATTTTAGTGAGTTGTGTTCACCAATGTTCTTTCTCGACGTACCTTTTCAGCCTATTAGGAATCGCTTCTAGGGAAGAATTCATGTCATTTTACATCATGAACAAGCTGTACGATAAAAAAAAAACGTTTTCGTAGAGGTCACAAAAATGTGCTTTTTCGCTTACTTTTTCCCAGACCTTATATAAAATATCTTAACTACAACAAATATTTTAAAATAGAGTTCCTTATTTTTTGTGCGTTGCCACAAGCGCACACAAAAATTCTCGCTCTCATTTCATTGCAGATAATCCTGTACCAAAGAAGTCTCCTCAATCTCAAGAAAAGAAACCTGCACAGTTGCCTGGCCAACAAAAATCGGCAGTTAAAGGTTCGAATGTTCCTCCTGGACTCCCTTCGAACCAGCTACCGCATAAATGAAGAAAGAATTTTGCCTCAATTGTGCCAACAGATGTTTTTATTACATACACTGAAAAATGGGATAAAATAAAAGCTGCACAATGCATGAAATTTCCTGAAGCCAGCAACCAGATCCAGTATTACCCTGGCTTCTCACAAGACGAAGCAAAAGAATTATCACGGACTCTCACATCAAGCTAAAAAATAGGTGTTTAATTTTAGTGTGGAGGTGACCAGGTAATTTGGACCATCAGAAGGCTTCACCATCCGTCCCCAACTCGAAATGTTAAGTTTTCACGTTTCAGCGAATAGTTAAGACTTCACCACATTTTCATAAACGGTTAAATAATACCGACATGGCGCATCTACGCTCTGTCCCTCTCCCTGACCTACCCCGAAGCTGCGAGAGACACTGCTCCCCACTGCCCGTCTCTTGGAATGGACAGTATTGATTGAGGGGAGGGGGTTGTAGCAATGACGTAGCCATATATTTCCCTGTTGAAGATACTCCTGCAAGGTCGTCTTCTTGCTCTCAATAAAGTTTTTTCTCTCTCTCTCTTTCCTTTTATTCAAGCATTTCGACACCCGACATGCGCTTCGTGGAGATAATGCAGAAGGTTGTCTCTTTGACCAGAGGCTCAGGCGCATAATCATTATTGTCGAAGAACAATTCATGCTCCCTAAGTCTTACAATATTGCACCGGCCAGTTTGCCCTATATACACTCGCCCACACTTCAGCGGGAAAGTGCACATCACATTGGTAGTGCAGCCTACATAATTACTGTCTGCCCATTGCCGGCGATGTAAGTGTAAGCCTCTGCTCAAAGGGACAACAATTTCGTTTAGGCATACCGATGTACCCAGCAGATTAGTCGTGGAAGCAGCCCACATTGAGCGAAAGGGCACGGGGTGCATTAGTCAGCCTTCGATCGCGCTTTCTCAGGAGGAATTAATTTACCTGGATAGCTCGATACGGTAACGTAAGCCCTGTATCCACAGGCCGTGGTTGTGCGTTCCACGATTGTCCACGTGATCGCCTGTGTCGCTTATATTCCTTGATGTGTGTTTAAGTAAACTTAGTTGTGAGTCAGCGCTGGTCCTGTTTCCTTTCACTCCGACGTCGTTTTGTTCGCACTGTTGCCATTATGAATGTGTACCAACTACCCCAACTTTCCACTCTGATACACCAGACAAAGTATTAGCCTGTTTTCTCACAAGACTAAGCCAAAGAACTATCACTGATTCCCAGATCAACCTAAAAAAATACATATTTAATTTTAGTATGGAGGTTACCAGGTCAGTTGCACCATCAGAAAGCTTCAACAGACTTTCCCAACTCAAAATGACGAGTTATTTGAATTCCGCGAACAGCTACAACTCCAGCATATTTTCATAGAGCGGAAAAATCCAGACTTGCCACCTCTACGCCCAGCCCACGTCATTGACCCACCCTGGAGCAGCGGGAGCCACTGCTCCCCAGTATCTGTCTCTCGGACGAGACCGTATCGATTTAGGGGTCGTCGTAGCCATGTCATGGCCATATAATTCCCTGAATTGTAGAAACTCGTGCAAGGACGTCTTTTTGCTCTCAATGAAGATGTTTTTCTGTCCCTCGCTCTTTCTCTCTTCTTTTGTTCAAGCAATTCGGTGCCCGGTGTGCGCTTCAAAGAGATAATAAAGGTTCCATAGCTGCATTGACACTTCCTGGGCTGGCCTAGTTCTAGGGGCGTACCTCGCGATTAGCGTCGAGTAATCGGCAACTGGGCTGCCATTTTGTTGCCAATGGGACTGCAGAAAGGTTTGGGGGAGGAACACGGCCCTGATTGGCTAGTGATTGGGTTGAGAGACCACAGAACGAGGGCTAACAGCCGACGCTGTGGGCTGTGTGGGAGACGATAGTGAGGAGCGTCCTGGCTTCACTGGAAGGACGTGTTGCATGGCGCTACCGGTGCAGTAGGCCGAGGTCGAAGGCTCATACTAGGTTCTAAGGCTGTGGCCCAGGAGGCTTGACATCATGTCGCAGAGCCGAGGGCAGCAGCCCAACCCTCATCAATATTACTAGTCCTTCTGCAGAGTGAAGCTACAGAGACAGAATTCTGCCTCCACCTCCAGGACATATATGGTCAGGCTTTTAGAATAATGGTTTGGGGTATTCATTGAGTACCATATGACCGACGAACAAGCTGGAACAAGTGCATCCTATCAGGAATAAAGTACTTATCTCCGGAGTTTCCACGAAACTGCCATATTTCAGCGTTTCAAGACTAAGGGAAGGTGCTTAGGAGCATTTTTGTATGCAGTGCGCTTCTTTCTTACATTTTCCTGTCATTAAGCTCCATTTAATAGTGCTACCATTCCTCTTAGACAAGAGACTAGGCTTTGCGGTACGCCCAGAATGCACTAGTTCCATCTCGCTACATGCCATGGAGGTCACATTTCGCGACTATATTTATGTTCAGGCGGACGGTACAGAAGCCCAGGGGCCCAAAACTAATTCAAAGTTTCCCTAGATGACGTACCTGAAAATTAGATTGTGCTTCTGGCTCGTAAAATTGAAGAATTTCATTTTTATGTGAGTATGTATGTGAAGGAATTGCAACAACTATCGCACAGATGCATTTTGTTCAGATCTCTGAATATGTAAATTGGCCTGTACAGCTGCAGAAACACCTAAGAAGATCTAGAAATTTTGTTATCAGTCTATCTATGCTCTCTACGGCCACCTCAGTCAATTAGGTTCCCGAAAGTTTTCCTGACGAACGTTTGCAATGTCGGTAATGTTTTCGAGATCTAACCATGGCTCTCTGACATCGCGAAACATTCCGCGGCAAGTTTTTATAGCACTCAGAAATTATAGTTAGCCGTTAAGAAGAAATGAAGGCAGGTAAAAGTTTCCTAGTAATAATACTGTTTGGCTGTCAGTGAAATCATATGCTTAAATATTTGAAATAACAAAAATGTGCGCTTGTCTGATGAAGTGCCCGCATTCTTGTTAATATGAGTACAAATGTACTGGAAATCTGCGAATATCCGCCATGCGCTTCAAAAACACTGCACGTGTTTTTATCCTCTGTCTTCCGTGATACCTTTCTTTTCGCTGCTGCAGAAATTTTTTGCAATTCCAAGCAGCGCATGACAAATTGCTTGAGTGGCCAGCAGGTGCAACTCATGCGCAAACACGGACGGATAGACCGAAACCATAAAGCCTATTCTACCTCTCGCAATGGCTGATATAGCAAAATAACGCTCCTTCATATGAACCACTATTGAGAATAAAGCATAGGCGCTGGAGCTGCTGTTGTCGTCGATGCCCAGACCACATGACACGAATTGTTTGTCACAAAGGCGAGTCGTAGCAGAGCCCCTTGCAACGGCGTAGAGCATTTACGTCACATTACAGGGCGGTTTCCCACCTCGATACGTCGCCCCAAGAAGCTTCTCGCAAAAGCAGAGTTCGAGCATCCAACTCGCCGAGGCAGCTCGTGGTGATAATACGGCTCAGACGCCTGAGGCCCACGCTGCCGAACTGGAACGAAAACAGATCCCCAAGCTCAAACAGTACGGCACCGAAACAGAGCAAACAAAATTATTTAAATGTTATAAAACATTTCATTATCAAGAACTCCTGTGCCATTCCCGCCGCCCATACGACATGTTCGAACACATGTTACAACTGCGGTAGTTGCTTGGCTCCAGAAAATTAAAGAGATTTCTTTGATTTCTTCTTGCCAGGAAACAACATTGCTTTACGCGAAAAAAATCTTGTGCTCCCACAGCATGATTGATTCGATTGTTCATGGGCCAAGGCTGATTAGAAAGTTACGGTGAGGTGATTTATGCGCAAGCGTACATTGCAAAAAAAAGCTGTTGATTTCAAGAAAATATACAGAAATTGATTTGAGTGTAAAAGAAATTTTCTGTGTCGGCTCTATAACCGAAACCTGTTCAAAGGAAAAACTAAATTTTCTGTTCTTGATGTCCAGCCTATAAATCGATTCAAAACTAGAATATAACCATTTCAATGTTATTCTACTGCTTAAAAGACTACAAATTATTATTTTAGAGATTTTTTATATACGCCGTTTTTTGCATATACTACGTACGACGCGCTGCTTGCGGTACTCCTTTGATGTCCCATGCCATAATCTAAATGTTTGCTCTTTGAGTCAACGCATTTATGAAGCGTTCCATTTCTTCTTTCGCCAGCCGTAAGAGGTGAGTGGCTTTCTTTCCAAGTACATTGCAAACATTGGACAACGTATTTTTTACCCAATATTTTTCGCGTGTTCATGGCATACAACGTCTGCAATGTGGCCGACAAACAAATATCAAGCGGGCAGTTACTAAATTTAGCAATTACGTGTTCCGACACTTCATCGTACGTTGTGCTTTGGGAGGCAACATGGGATTTGTGTATAATACTTTGGTTTAGTTTTTGGTTATAGCAAACGTGATGACTAACCAGTGTTCTTGACAAATGTATTATTGTCTATTCTAGTCTGCTCGGAATGCAATTGTTTTTGCTGTGGCTGCGAGAAACAAAGAAGAAAAGCATGCGTGAGTTCTCAACAAAGCTCACTGAACGACGTTAGTTCCTAGCAACGATCAAGTGTTCAGTTTATTGAAGTGACCGGAAAGTGATAGTTTTCTCTGTTGCCTAATACTTTATTTGCTTTGATGCTGGCATATGTACCCGCTGCATAAGAAGGCGCCTGGCATCCAGCATTGTTTTTTTTCTTCATTAGGTGTAGTACGAGTGTTTTAGTGCATTACCGTGGGGAAATGATTTTGCCTGGCCACTGACTGCGTCTTTTTATTTTGAAAATAGTTAGCGGAAACTCTGAACTGTGCGCCTTGGTCTAATATCTGCTCATTTTAAAAGCACAGCGCAGATGCTAGTACCCAAGCCGCGACGATATGCTCTAATCAAGCGCATGTCCTCGAATAATCGCTCATCTGCTAGTTGTCATGCTAATGTGCTATGCTAATGCTCATGCTCATCTGCTAATGTCATCTGCTAATGCTCATGCTCATCTGCTAATGTCATCTGCTAGCTTCACTTCCTGACTCTGGCGAAGAATATCTAAATTTATGAATGATAGAGTGCAAAAATAAGAAACAGAACATCAAACTTCACATAAATGGAACTGCAGCCAAACATTTATTAAACAAAATAGGAAAAAGACAGCCTGTGCCATTGTTTCACGTAACTCCGCGCAGAGGCGTCTGTGTAAGCAGGCGTTCGGTGTGTTGCGACACCACGTATCCGAGGAAACAAGGGTTGGACCCTCCCGCGTCTAGCCGTGCGCGGCTTGACCGTTCCTAGTGAAAGGGACATCCTTGGGGTTGAGCCGATGCCGGGTGTCCGGACCTTTAAGGCACCCTGGCAGAAGCAGCACACCTCTTTGGCCTCTGCTTCACACTGACGAGGCCTCCAGACTGACCAACCTGGAGTAAATCAGCAGTCTCCTTTTCCTGTCCTCTCTAACCTTCACCTTTCTCTCTAACTTTCAATCTTTCTTGTCTTCTGTTCTCTTCCACTTATTTCAAAGATTCCTGGCGCAAGGGTCAACCTTGTGTGTCATAACCACCCTTGGTTTTACGTATTTGATTATAGCTGGAACGTGCAGCGGGCGTTTGTGGCACCTGTGTTTACAGGTCCTACAGCGCCCCTTTGTAGGGCTCCAGTGTGGGTGGATGGCGTTCCTGCTGAAAAGATATTTTTACGTATTGCTCTTTCCCCGCATTACCCGAACGCCCACATAAAAGGGGGCGTACCGAAGAAGTGTTTCAGTTGTTCGGTCACCAGAAACATAAAACTTTCCCCGCTACCACGTCATAACAGCATAAAATCAGAAAAGTCAGTAAGAGCTACCTCTCCCTTCCTCGTTGCAGAGTGTCTGACATAGACAATAGGAGCTGGCTACAAAGCTACGAAATTGGCTAGCGGCAACCTACTTTTTGAACTGCAAGATATAAAACATGAAAAACTACAGAACTTAGTACCACTTAGGGACTTCCCTATTACTGTGACCCTACACCGTGCTATGAACGCCAGTCGTGGTGTAATTTCTGACGATTATTTGACGGAGCTCAGTGAGACTAAGCTCTTAGCGGGCTGTAGCGATCAAAATGTCATTAACGTCAAAACAATTAAGATGAAGGCGGAAGGAAAAGAAATTCTTACCAAGCATGTCATCCGAACCCGTGGCTCAAGTGTACTGCCCGAGACTATCGAGGCAGGCTACGTAAAGATCAGAGTCAGGCCGTATGTCCCCAATCCCCTGCGATGTTTTAAATGCCAGGGGTTTGGCCATAGCTCACAGAGCTGTCGAGGTCGACTGATTTTCACCAAATGCAGTGCATCTGAACACACGTCTGAATCGTGCAAGAATACTCCACACTGCGCAAACTGTAACGGGAAGCACACCGCGTACTCGCGTTCCTGCCCCCCCTCCCATCCTGGAAAAATAAAAAAAATAAATCGTTACGATAAAAGTGAAAGAGACATGTATCATTCAAATAAGCACAAAGGCGGGTATTGTACCTGCCAAAGAACAGCTTTGCCGAAGTGGCGCCTCAAGTGGCGACACCACAACGGCTTCCGGTGGCTATCCGGCCCGCAAGCAATCAGCCGGCGGCGACGTTTTCCGCAACCCCTGCGGTTGCAGTCAGCGCTGCACCGCCGTCCCAGAAGGAGATGTCGACTTTCGGGTTGGGGGCCTCCAGGGTCGCGTCTCCCGAGGTTGAGGCCTTCAAGGTGAACAAACTGCTCGAAAGAGCGAGTGTCCAGCGCCCCGGAAGAGGCAATGGACACGTCTTCTAGCCAGACGGCGCGGCAAGCGCCTAAGGAGCGGGTGCGGTCACTCGACCACTCCAGAAAAAAAACACTGCGCCATCACAGGGCTCGAAAAAGGCTCTGTAAGTTAAGTTGTATTTCCTACGTTACGCACACAGCGCACATCTTTTTCACAATATGGACACACAAGTCTAGCAGTGGAATGTTAGGGGACGTCTACGCAATGTGGATGATGTTAAAGAACTTCTTCAAAAGCTAAGTACAAAATTGCTACGTGTTCAGGAAACGCACCTAATCCACACAGACAAACGTTTTTGCACACTATGCCAATTTTCGAAAATGGCGTGACTATGCTTCGCCTTGTAAGGCGGAGTGGCTACAATAGCAGATAAAAGAGTTGCCTGCGAACAAATACAACTTCGAACGTCCATTGACGCAGTTGCCATCCGAGCACTGCTTTTCAATAAGCTGGTGACTATTGCTACCTCTTTACATCCCTCCTCCCAGCTCTAAACTTCACAGAACTCAATTTAAGTAGATTATCGACGAATTTCCTGAACCTTATACACTACTAGGAGATCTAAATGCCCATAGCACTCTGTAGGGAGACTCATGTTGTGATGCGAGGGGTCGCCTATTAGAAAATTTCCTGTTTTCTTGAAGCGCATGCCTTCTTAATAAGAAAGAGCCAACATTCTATAGCGCCACAGATAAAACGTTCTGATCGATAGATATAAGTATAGCGTCAGGTGCACTCATGCCATACCTCGAGTAGAGCGTCATTAAGAATTTGTAGGGGAGGGATCACTTTCCGGTTGTTATAACGATAACGAAACCAGATGAATGCAGCCCACAAGTTCCTAGCTGGAAAGAAGATTCAGGTGACTGGACATGGTTTCGCGAACTTGCACAATCGTCTCGGTATAATGTGCGTTCGCTCAGTGCTGATGATGCAGTGCAATACGTGAAAGTGCCAAATATTAATGTGGCTTCAATATGCATCCCGCAATCTCAAGGCTAGTCTTCTAATCGACGCATCCCCATGGTGAAATGAGGAATGTAAGGAATCACGTAAGAAACAAAACAAAATGTGGTGTCTTCTTCGTAGCTCCGCAACAGCGGAAAACGTTATCAACTTCAAACATATTAGGTCGCAAGAAAGACGCGTGCGAGGCCTGCTAAGCGAGTGAGCTGGCTAAAATATATCTCGAACAAGCATTCCTACATTCAAGAAAGAATAGTATGGAATTGGGTAACGAAATTACTAGGGCAGCCGTCTTACCATTTGCCCTTGGTGGATGATCAGGGCAGTAGTCTTGCAGACCAAGCCAATGCACTTGGGAAACGTTTTGAGCATGTGTCCAGTTCGGATATATATATATAGCATCGTTTCTCAAAAACAAAGCAGCGGCAGAAAGTAAGCCACTAACCCGGAAATGAAGGAAGAATGAACCGTACAACTATCCTTTTAATTTTGGCGAGTTCAGAGCTTCTTTGAACAGTTGTCAGAAGTCTGCTCCCGGAGCTGATAGGATCATGTATATAATGATAAAGCACCTTCATCATGACACGCAACTAGCACTGCTCTCTCTTTACAATAATATATGTGCACAGGATACCTTCCATTGGCATGGAAAGAGGCTATTGTGGTCCCTCTCTTGAAACACGGAAAGGACCCATTCTTAGTGACAAGCTGTCGTGCTACTGCATTAACGAGTTTCCTCTGTATGGTATTCGAAAAGACAATAAACTGTCGATTATTACGCTTTCTTTAAACCAACGAATTACTCCACCCTTATCAGTGTGGTCTTCGAGAAGGTCGATGCACAACGATCGTCTCGTGTGCCTCAAAGCAAACATTCGCGATGAGTTCGTACATAAACAATCATTCTGATGCGTGTTTCTCGATATGCAAAACGCGTACGATACAACCTGGCGTTACGGAATCCTGCGTGACCTGTCGGCGCTGAGCATCCGCGGCAATATGTTAATCTTAATAGAACTTTACCTACATAACCGCACATTCCGTGCCAAAATAGGTAATGCACTGTCGCGTACATTCATAAAGGAAACTGGGCCACCCCAGGGAGGCGTACTGAGTTGCATGTTCTTTGTCGCTGAGATGAACACGGTTTGTACATCAGTACCACTAGCTATTTTTATTCTGTCTACGTAGACGACATACAAACAGGTTTCAAATCCTGCTACCTAACAGTCTGTGAGAGACAAGCACAAGAGTGCTTGAACAAAGTTTCTAAAAGGGCGGACGAAAACTGGTGTAGGGCAACAAATTTGTATGGGCAACAAATACCCTTGAACAAATTCCTAGGTGTTATACTTGACTCTAGGCTCACTTTCATTGCACACTTTAAATATTTTAAAGCAATACGTCTACAGATAATGAACATATTTAAAATCCTATCTCATACAACATGGGATAGTGACAGAAAGTGTTTATTGGATCTTTACAGGAGCCTAATTCGATCACGATTGGACTATAATGCCGTGGTATATCCTTCTGCTGCCCCGACCGCGCTTAATATGCTACATCCCGTCCACATCTGGGTATCCGTAGGGCCTCTGGCGCATTTAAAACAAGCCCTGTCGAAAGCTTATACGTAGTCAGATGAGTAGTCATTCCATTTTCAGAGAACACGCTCGTAGAACAGCTTCACCTATTTTCTCAAAGTGCACTCTAACGAGGAACATCCGTGTTCCACAACCGTTAATGACTTGACGCGTGCCACACTTTTTCGTAATACACACCCTATAGGACTACCTTTCTCACTGCGTGTGAGAGAACATGGCGAAGAAATTAATGTCCCAATTCTCGAACACCTTCTAATGCCTCCAGCTAAGCTATTACCGCCCTGGGAGTGGCGTATAAGCCGCGAGAGCACTACACGGCCGCACATTGGGAATACGATACGCTACCCATTCGACCATTACCTTCCCAGTGACACATGTAGGTGGGAAACCGGTTAGATGCAAACATACATAGATACATAGCTACAGACGTAGAGGTCTCCACAGCCACAGAAAGTGCATGAAGAACTCTAAGAATGATAATGCGTAATTATCGAGTACTGCATTAGTTATTGTGTTTGTATTGTCATGATATTTCACAGGGTATCCGGGGGCCAACAATCTATGCTTGTATCTATGAATCTTTGTATCTAACTGTTTTAAAGCCTACCTGGGTGACTAGGTAGTTGGCGGTCGACTGGAAAGCACACAGTGCTGCTGTGCTGAGGTTCAAAGCCAATCATCAAACCAGCTTGAATCACTGAGCATGTTGCCACTCAATATCAACACGCCTGCAGCTCTTCAAGGAACCCCTTTCACGCCGACATGGGTCACAGTACAAGCATGGTAGAAGCGGCAATCGGTAGACACCGCTGTTGGAAGAAACTATTTGACGCCGACCTGGAACACTGGGTATCTGCCACCCATTCGGCAGTGATCTTCAGTGAACGTCTTTGACGCCAACTGCGCCAACTACATGTTTGCCAAGGGGACTGTGCCACTCTGCAATGGCGCAAGAGATCCTTTGAAGTTCTCCCACGCTGAGGAGAATCAAGGTCACGGGATAATGGTTCCTGAAGGACAGGAATCAGACGCAACAGCAGGTTGCATAACAAGTGGACCAGCTGTGTGCCGCTTTTCAAATCTTTCACGCTTCACGCCAAGACGTTAGCGAGCTTCGAGTGTTCTTAGAGAAACGCGAAAGATGAGGCCCGCTGAAGTAGACGCCTGATATGTGTCTGGTTTCGACATTGGGAACGTGTTGTGCGGCTATATTGATTCGGCGCTAAGCGCAGCACTGTTTATAGAATTGTGACGTAGGTTCTGCGGAATATTTGTTATAATTATTTCCAGGTCATATTACGTTACAAGTCCTTGACTGCGCACGTGAGAAACTTTGCTCTCTTTTTATCGCAGATAGCCCAATACAAAAGAAGTGTCCTCAATGTCAACACGAGAAACCTGCACAGTTGCCTGGCCAGCAAGAACTGGCAGCTAAATGTTTGAATATTACTTCTGGACGCTATTTCAACCAGCTACCGCATTACCGCAGATACCCTTACCAAGTATATGACGTTGCTTCTTCTCACAATTCTTTTCAAGAAGAGGGGGATCGTGTTACATTGGCGTTTCGGTTTCGAGACTGGAACCTAACCACTCTCAGGGAGCGCTGTGATAGCGACGCTGAGCCTATTTAACGCGCCGCGCTTTTAATAAGCGCTCTCACAGCCTCAGTCCCCGTCTCTTCCTTTCTTCAGGCCGCTGTCTCATCGTGCCCACCGTGGCGATCATGGCGGCGATGCCAGCATAACAACTATATAGGGGAAAATGGAAGACTTCACCTACATAGCCAAAAGGAAAATATGGAAGCGTTGCTATTGTGTAAAGGCGTCTGAAGCTTCAATAGGCTACTTCCACTTACTTTATTTCGAAAAATCTCTAGTCTAGTGGTTTCCGGTATTTACTGAGTACCATATGACGGTCGAATGAACTGCACTAAGGAACTAAACTTTTCTTAGCATTTAACAGGGCATTGTAGGAGCAATAAAGTACTTATATCCGAAATTTCCACAAAACTCGAAGATTCCTTCGTGTCAAGACTAAGGGAAGCTGTTTAGGAATATTTTCATATGGAATGCGTTTCTTTCTTGCATTTTCCTGTCCTTAAGCACCATTTAATAGTGCTACCATTCCTTTTGCGCAAAATTCCAGGGCTTGGGGTGTGCTCGCACTCCACTACTTCAAGTACTATATGCACGGGTGGCCACATTTTGCGGGCTATATTTACGTTCATGTGGACGGTGAGGAACCCTAGGGACTCAAAACTAATTCGAAGTTTCCCTATACGATGTGCCTCAAAATCAGATTGTGGTTCTGGCTCGTAAAACCGAAGAATTTCATTTTTAAGTGAGCATGCATGCGAAAGAATGGCGACGACTATTACACACCTATATTTTGTTCAGGTTTCTATGTTTGTAAATTGGCCTGTGGTGCTGCACAAATAACTAGGATAATCAAGAACTTTTGTTGTCACCCTATGTGTGCTGTCTTGTGACCTCAGCTACTTACGCTCCCGAAAGGTTCCCTGGCGAACGTTTGGAATGTCGGGTAATGTTCTCCAGAACCAACCTTGGCTGTGACATCGATAAACATCCGCTACAAACTTTTATAGCACGCATAAATTATTGTTAGTCGTTAAGAAAAACTCTAGGCAGGTAAACATTTGCTAGGAATAATAAAAATTTGCCGCCGGTGGAGTCGTTTGCTTAAATATTTGAAATAACAAAGATGTGCGCTTGTCTGGTAAAGTTCCAGCATTGATATTGATATGAGCACACATGTACTGGACATCGGCGAATATCCACCATGCGCCTTAAAAACAGTGCACGTGTTTTTCTCGTCTGCCTTCCGTGATATTTTTTTCAGAGCTGCCGACATTCTTTGGTATTCCATGCAGTGCATGACAAATTGCTTCAGTGTCCAGCAGGTGCAACTGATGCGCAAACACGGACGGATAGACCGAAACAAAAATCCCATTATACCGCTCAGAATCGCTGTCGCAGAAAAAAAAAAACGATCCTTCATATGAAAGCAGACCACTATTGAGCTAAAGCACAGGCGCTGGAACTGCTGTTGTCGTCGCTGCCCTGGCCACTTGACACGAATTGTTTGTCACAAAGACAATTCGTAGCAGAGCAAAAGGGCGCAGCACAAAAAAGACAAGGAAACCAGAGAGCGAACACCCACACAGCGCTGTGTGCTTGTCGCTCTCTCGTGTCCTTGTCTTTTTTGCCCTGTGTCCTTTTTCCAATGAATCACAAGCAAGCCCAAGCTTCCACGTTTTGTCTTAGCAGAGCCCTGGCAGCTGCAGCTGCGCGCGGTCTCCACGTCACCTAACAGGGCCGTTTCCTGCCTCGATGCATCACCCCAAGAGGCTTCTCACAAAAGCCGAGTTCGAGTAAGTAAACGCACCGATGTAGCTCGTGGTCATCATACAGCTCAGACGCCTGAGGCCCGCGCTGCCCAACTGGAATGACAGCAGATTCCAGTGCTTGAACAGTGCGCCACAGAAATAAAGCAAACAAAGTTATTTCCATGTTATAAAACATTTCATTATCAGGAACCCCAGCATCATTCCAAATGCGCATGCGACATGTTCGATGAATGGATGGAAAACTTTATTGGGTCCTGCAAGGCTATGGGGTGACCCATAGAGAGGGCTAATCCCACGTCGGGACCGGAAGACGGAGCTTCGCTGCCGCGTCGTGGACTTGCTGGACTGCCCAAAGCTGTTCAACCAGATCCGCGCTACGGATGGCAGCCTCGAACCTGGCCAGGTCCTGAGTGTAATCGGCAGTGGTGCTTCGGTCGCACGGCCATTGCATCTGTTTGACGTTAAGTGATTGACTACGGCTCGCGCATGGCGCATAAGGGAATTGTTCCGGCATGTAGTAGTGTAGGCGTTTGGATATGGGGTATGCATTTGTTTTAAATAGTCTCAAAGTCAGTGCTTGTCGTCTCTTGTTTGTGGGATGTGGTGCGGAAAATTCTCTTCGGCGCAGGTAGAAGTGTTTAGTGAGCTCGTTATACGAGAGTGGGGCGTCCCTGTTCTCTCGGAGATGTTCCGGACCCGTGAGGGCAGCGCTGCGCAGGGTTAGTTCTCGCGCACTCTCATAGGCCATCTCGTTGAGATTCAGGGGAGCCTCCTCGATATTTCCCAGATGTGCAGGGAACCAGCATATTGAATGGCTGCGGATCTTGGTCTTTTGTTCGAACATATGGTACAACTGCGGTAGTTGTTTCACTCCAGAAAGTTAGAGATTTCTTTGGTCTATTCTTTTCACGAAACAACATCGTTACCTGCGAAAAAATCATGTGCGCCCACAGCATGACTGATTCGAGCATTCATGCGGCAAAGCTGACAAGAAAGTTACAGAGGCGTTTCCCTTCGTGAACGTGGGTTACGCGCATGCTGTAAAAAAACTGTTAATTGAAAGAAAATTTACTTAAATTTGTTGTACTGCAAAAGAAACTTTCTGTGACTGCTCTGTGACCGAAACCTGTTCAAAGTAAAAACTGAAACTTTCTGTTCTTCTTCATCTCCAGTCTATAAATAGAGTCAAAACTCGAATATAACTGTTCTAAGGGATTGTAACGGCATAAACAAAGACAAAATAAAATTTGATAGATTTCTTTTCATACACACCGTTTTTGCAAATACCTCGCACGGCGCAGTGTTTGCGGTACTGCTTTGAGGCCCCTTGACATAAAAAAGATGGCTGCTCTTCGAGTCAACGCATGAAGGCCCCGTTCCGTTTCTTCTTTCGACAATCTTTAGAGGCGATTGGTTTTCTTTCCAAGTAAATTGCAAACAATGCACAGCGTATTCTTATGCCCAATATTTTCCTCGTGTTCATGACATCGAACGGGACTGATATGTGGCCCGCAAAGCAAATTCAGGCAGGCAGTGGCAAAATGTTGCGACTACGTGTTCCGGCATTTCAGCGTACGTTGCACTTTGTTAGGCAACGTGGGATTTGAATATTAAACTCAGCTTTAGCTTTTTTGTTACAGCATACGTGATGGTTAACCAGTGGGTTTGAGAAATGTATCATTGTGTATTCTGGTCTTCTGGGAATGGACTTGTTTTTGCTTTGCTGCAAGAAAGGAAATAAGAAAAGTATGCTTGAATTCTCAACAAAACTCACTCAATGACGCATGTTCTTAGCAATGATCAATTGTTTAGTTTATTGAAGTTACCTGAAAGTGCGAGCTTTTTTTCCTTTTGTGTAATACTTTATTTGCTTTGATGCTGGAATATGAACCCGCTGCATATGAGGGCGCATGGTATCTAGTAATAATTTTGTTGCTCCTTTAGCCGCGGTGCGAGTGTCTTAGTGCGTTACTCTAGGGAAATGATTTTCCCTGGCCAATGACTACGTCGTTTCAATTAGAAAACAGTTAGCGGAAACACTAGACTGCGCAGTTTGGTGTACTACTTGCGCATTTTAAAAGCACAGCGCAGAAAGTGCTGGTACCCGATCCGTGAGGATAGACTATAATAAAGCTCGTGGCCACTACGAATCATTCACAGGTCGTCTGCTTGCCTTGCGTCCTGATTCTGACAGAGAAGAACTTCATGTATGAATGATGGACTGCAAAAATCAGAAACAAATGATCAAAATTTGCCTAAATTGCACTGTAGCAATACATTTAGTCAAAAAAGGAAAAAGACCGCATGTGTCGTTGTTTCACGTAACAAATACGATACAGTTAACGTAAAGTGTGCACCGGTTTAAATTATCAGGACTATTTACTACACTCTAAAAACGAGGGAGGGAATCGCAGAAGTGAAGCGGCCGATTTACTCTTCAAAGCGTTGCTTTACCCTCGCAAAATGTCGAGCGGAGTGAAATACATTGTTCACTCAGTCAGCAAGGAGAGCACGTATGTTATTTTCACTCCACATTTCTGAGAGAGAGAGAGAGTAGAATGCCCGTTCTACTCTTGCGGCAATAGAGAACAAAACGTGGCGTAAGCTCCTGCTTCAACTGTCGGAGGCTGGCCCCGACGTGGCGATGTATCCCTTACGCAAGCTGAGCAACGAGCACAACGTTTTGCTTCTAAGAGAACAGGCAGCCACAGTGCAATGGAAAGCGGAGCCAGCGCTCTACTTTTTCACTCGGAGTTGCCAAACCGCGCGCACTCTCAACATCGTGGTACAGCACAGCACCGGAGTAAAGTGATCCGTTCAGCGAGAAGTACACGAAGGCGGTCCATGGGAGACCGTGTGTCCGCCATCGCGCGTCGCCACGAAAACAGGACTGTCGTTCGTGATTCGTTGGATATAACAACAAATCCTCCACGGTAAGTAAATTAATTCTAACTTAGGTGCCCATTCTGCGTATATGACATGCTATCACCAGGAAGTCGTCGCGGCGCTTAGCCGATGCTATTGACAAGGGCCTAGGCATGTGTGCTGTGTCTGTCGATGTCGAACGAAAAAGCCAGTCGTCACGATAATTTCATGTGATTTTATCACTTACCGCTATCCGTAAAAGCTTTGAAAATCGCAAACGTTCCCAGAACCATGGTATGTTCACTAAGACTTGAGGGGAGGGTACGCACAAAATGGTTTGTTCACCAGCCCATGATTCTGAGCCTATGCGGAGCTGGCTTAGCGTGCGTTTTGTGTTTTGAATTTATTCAGTTTGGCAATCTGCTGTGTACGGAACGCTGTTTAAATACGGCGTCACATAACCAAATGCGTCATTTTACTGGCGGCATGCTTTCGTTATAATAAGCCGCGCGCTTGTCGGTGTCTTTCGCCCATCATTAATCTGCGACCACTGAAGTTACGTGCAGCGCTAGTGCTAGTTAGAAACTTTGTTGCAAAAAGTCAGTTGGGCGCATTATCTTGAATTTACTGAAAACGCGTGAGAAATTCATATATGAGGCTGAATAAGACTGAGCTGCTTTTGCCGATGTATTGAAATGGTGTGATTATATGTCTGATTTTTGTCTCGTGTGGCGGTTTTTGAGCGAGCTGCGAGTGTGAAAGGGTGCTTATGTGTACGAACTCGGTGAATTGTCAAGCGCATTTGCGGTGCATTTGCTAATATGAGCTGGCGCTTCAGATTTATGTCATATGAACAGTTCAATCACCCTTCCTTTGGAGGTTTCAAGTGTAATCTGCACTTTGCTACTGCGTGGCAGGTGAAAGTCTGTTTATCGCTCTTATATTTTTAGAGGTAAAATAAGGTATCACAATAAAACGTTGCCTTAATTATGTGTTACCAGTCGTCTGTCATACACAAAACAAAGAGTTGGACTAATAAACTAATAACAGGGGTCTGACTGCTACTTTTACATACCTTCAAGAATCTAAAATGCTAGATTTCAAACTGCAGCAATTGTCGAGTCTGTCAAAATGACCTTCATTGCGTACCTCATGAATGAAAATGAATTCATGCCTTTTAGCAAGCTTAGATGTAGGCCGCAGTGAACTGTTCCTTGTTAGTCTTGAAATGTGGGTAAGCTTGCCATAACATACCTTGTTGTCCATTCTTATAGGCACATCCAGTAACATCCATTGAACTGGAAGGCCTTCTTTTCATCACTACTCAGCATTATGTTTGCATGTACGATCCACAAATGATGGCTTCAGCAGTGACACAACCAGAGATGGTACGGGGAGGAAACGGGGCACGTGCTTAGGATGTGTAACAAGTGGTGTTTGTGACACACCTGACTAATGACAGACTTTTGACATCTGACGATGACCACTATTCTATTTATTAGTAGGAGTATTGTAACCCTGCTGCTGAACGAGGATGAACCATCGGTTATTTCTTTTTTCTTTAAATCTAAAAAATTGAACATAGTTTAGTAGCTTACTATTGCAGTTATTTGGGCGTTTCGCATGCATTTGAGTAGAAAGAAGAAGATCCAAGACTTTCTTTAAGTGCAGTGACATTATTTGTTGACTGTCTTGTTTTTACACCATGTCCTCTTGTTCACATCTACGCACGATATTTTTCAGGCACCTGCTTTATATAACGCAAGAAGGCAGCTGCAAGGACCCAAGGATGTCAAACAGCCCAGCCCAGCACGACTGTACGTGTTGAAGAGGAGCGCCATCCAAAGAATAAAAATACATTCCCATAAAATTTGGACGAGAAAACTAGAATGTGGGTATATGGGTGTACCATTTGGCTAAGTGTCACCAAAACTTTCAAAATGCAGTATGTTACACCTAGATGAAAAGTATCACGTCCTCTAGGCAGTCATCTTAACATGGTATATTTTTGTAATGTCTCTGATGGGAAAGTCAAGATTAAGTATGCTCTCCGGAGACAAACACATAGGAGCTAGTCTCATTGAAAAGTTAGAAGTTTGTTTTAAGAAAAAGCTGATTAGTTTTGTGAGAAGTGACCGCTTTTTGTCTTGCCCCTCGAAGGATATATCCATGTGACGAAAAAAATTGTGGCACAATAACATTTCAGATTTGCTAAGTGACATAACACAAATTTCCAGTGAGCACGGTGCCTGTGTTCCCTATAAAAAACAACAGCTTGTGCTTAGTTAGGTGTTTACATAATTTAACCGCAGGTGAACGCAAGGGTGCAAATACGAACCACTGTCATTCTGTATTTTAAATGCTGACATAAACTGAAAGATATTCAAGTCTTCTCTCTCGTCTATTTTTACACCCAATTTTACAAGTATGGCTTTCTTTGAGGTTCCAGAAAGGACAAGCATTGGGTGCAGAGTACCCGAGGTGTAAGAAGTCATTATCGTTTACGTACATGCTCGCGGAAGCATTAGAACTGCTCGCGGCTTCCGAAGCGCGAGCAAGGCCTTTTGACTGTGTGCACCCTGGCGCGCTCCTTACGTCTTAATAAGAAGCCATAGAATCGCTTGCAATTAAAGAAATTATTTGACACGTGACATTGTTGTTTCACCTGTGAAATAGTCATGAGTACTTCTGGCAGGTATTTCAGATTTTGATTAGGGTGACTCAATCTACTTGCCAACGAAGTATGTTAGCAGAGGCAGGGATGTCTTCAACGAAAAGAACTGAGAGCATCTTTGTGGAACACTTCTTCATCAACTGGCGGATGTGAACCTATATTGTTATTCAAGCAAGAGCCCCTTAGTTTATTGGCTTCTGCAGACATAATTTTATAAGGCAAAATAAAATAAAGCATTTTTGCATATTGCAAATTTCTGGACTTGACATAGAGCGCACAGCGACGCACTGTATTAGTCTGGGCATGGAAGGCATATTTAAAACAGGGTAGTGCTTTTCCGAATTTATGATTTGCTTCTCTGTTTGTCTTTTTTTTTTGCACTGCCCTGTCTGTACTTATGACTATGTCGCCTTTGATGCTTCATATCCATCACACCTGAGTTTTGGTTCACGTCTGATGCCATGCTATACTTTAGTTAGATTGCATTTTCAACTAGTCACAATAATGGATCATCTAAGTAATCAAGCTTCTCCTCAGAAGTACAGCGTTCATACCGTAATGAAGGATGAAAAGCTATCATATATGACAAGAAATTTGATGCGCAACATTTTAATGCCAGTGCACCTTGCAGTTTTGCATCGAATTGTTACACACTAGATAACATTTTAAATTTAATTTTATTTATTTGTAAGAAAGGGTAACGGATCCATCCCAACAGCACCAAGAAGCCAGTTTTGTGTGGACGCCAACCGAATAGAAATATTATACGCCTCTGTACTGCCTTGAAACCAGGCGGGATATTGCTTGCGAACGACAAGAAGCGCTTAAAAACAATGTGGTGCAGCCCATACGTGAATATCCTTCTGTGAAATATTTTGAATCAAAGCTAGACCTGCGGCCTCACATCAGAATATGCGAAACATTTCTAAATGCAGTGTACTATCAATCAGGAACATCCATACGTTGTACAAGACGTTATCAAATGAGCTGCTGTCTTAGAATATGGCACTAAAAGTTTTCTTGCACAATTTATCTACGTTTCAAGCCCCATGCTTAGCAGCTCATCTAGTAAACTCTTCCATATAAGCGCATGCATATTGTGCTAAAAATGCACTTGCTGGCCAGTAATTTGGCACATATTTCTCTTCGATCGTAGTGTCAATACTTTGGGAGTTTCCACACGTTCGTTCTATGTTTAACTTTCCATTGTGTACTTTATTATTGAAAAGATGGAGCGACTTGAAAATAAAAGATGTCTACACTAATACTGATAAAACTTTAGAGAATATACTTATGGTTACAAGATGTCATGTAATGTTCATGGGCATCATTGTAAATTGATTTTATGTGTGTGTCATTAGGTTTCTCAAATTATTATTCAGTTTGTCTTGCGACTAATGAAGAAAGATTTTGACCTTTTAAGAAAAACAAATGTTTCATTTGAGTAACTCGACGACTACACATTACATCCACTTCACCAAGCATAGGTACAAGAGCTCCTTACGAAGGAAACAAATGTTCCCCAAATGTGTGTACAGCGCATCCCTTCTAAGGCGACCATGGCTCTACATCGTGAGTGCTTTCACACTATTGGAAACAGCACTAGCACTTTGTTCTGAAGGAGTACAATCTCTCTGTTAAGAGGAGTACAAGCACTCTGTTTGGGGAAGTAGAAACACCCGGGTTCGAGAAGTAGACATACTCGGCGTGGAGGAGTAGAAGCACTCTGTCTGGGGGAGTACTATTACCCTCGTGGGGAGAGTATTAGCACTTTGCGGAAGAGAACTAGCACTCCCTTGCGGTGGAGCAATAAAACTCTGTCAGGGGGAGTTATTCTACTCTTTCTCAAAGGAGGTCAATCTACTGTCCAGAAGGGAATGAAGTATGGCACAAGCAGGTACTCGCCCGAAGAGAGTTTCCGGAACTCTCTCTGTTTTTCGAGTGTACTTTATGCCATTCTGCTTGACATTATTACGAAAATAGCTGACGTGTGATTTGTTCGCTACGTGCGTACGGTGCACTGGAAGGATAGTTTCGGTGTTTTGTATAGTAACTGCTGTAAATATCTGGTACTGGAGTAAATTCTAATTTTTTTACCTTTCTGCTTTTGAGCTTTACTGTAGACAAAACGCAGAGGAGACAACAGACGGGAGTTCGGATTTTAAGTGGCTCACGATGGATATAGTTTTGTCTTTCAAGCCCTGTGCTCCTGCGCGGCATTTTCAGCGTTGATAGTAGAGGCGGTACAGAAAACGCACTGATAGCACATGTGTCTATACAGAAATAGACCTTGTGGTTTACTCTGTGAGCTCCTCCATTCAAAGAGGAGAAGGCGTTAGCATGATTACGCACTCTGCGGTATGCGTTTGCTTCCCTTTCCTTTCACCCCTTTCACTTCCCTTTCAGAATTATATTTTTGTTGTATCAAAGAACCAGCTTCGCGTTTATGCAGAGCATATACCGTGTTCTTTGTCTCCTTTTAGTGCGATAGCATTTCCACTCCAGGCGCACCTTAGCCGTCGCCGTGCCGTTCCGTGTAAAGTCCAAGGGCGATAACACCGTCGTCGCGCGCCGTACGCTGTACGTCCGAGTGAAAGCACGCGAGGGAAGCCGACGATCACGACTCAACCTACCACGCGCGAAGGAACAAAGCGGAGTGCAAACGCGCCGTCTTCAGTCGCGCGAAAGGCCGTGGGGCGGCGGAAGGCAGGGAGGGAGGGGGTGTCGTGCTCTGGCAGCAACTGCGCATTTCGCGACTGGGCGCAAGAGGAACTGACAAACGCGGTTCAATGTCAGGCGCGATATATGTAGGAAAGCGGGGATCAGTGCGGCAGGGAGAGAGGGAGGCAGCGAGGGGGGGGGGCGACTTCGACTCCGACAAGTGCGTACATTACACGGCCGCGACCGGTTGCGCGAGCCGTATCTTGAAAGGGATCTGCAGACGGATCCTGCCTTTGTGCGCGCTGTGTTCTCGCCGCTCTTGCATTTACCTGATCGATCGCAAGAAGCCCACTTCACTCGCAGCTGCTGCTGCTGCGCTTGCACACATCATCGTTTTGACAGCGAGTGTTCGCGCTAATCGAGTGTGATGTGTTCATGTTTGCTAGGGCATGATAACACCATGCTTGTATTTTTCGTCATTCATCATTAGTACTGGAGGATGTCGTGGAGTTACAATATCTGTCAGGGGGACCTCCTATTAGTAGTTAAGGTAAATCCGTTAATAACCGAATGTTATGAAGTTTATATTGTCCCTAAAGTTACTATCCTGAATTCATATAGCTGTCTACTAAGTTGCTATCGCAATGCTTCAACTTCTTGGTAAGTTGCTTGCAATGCTTCAACTTTGGGGTAAAGCTGCGACTTTTCTTTTAGTTCGAAGATTAAGGAAAGCGCATGGAGCACAGAGTACATTTCGGCCTATTGATACAGATTGCATGAAGTGCACTTTACTTGAGCGACAGATTGCGATGTTCTGGTACATAATCAAAACAATTAACTGAATAACTTCATAGCTATTCTGTTTGAAGGATACGTACAAATTCCGAAATTGAGCGCAACAAGTAATCAAATCATTGCATTGCTTCTCCATGATCAGCTTATATTCCTTAAGAGGAAGCTTTAGCTCGGGCACAATTCCGACGCGGCCTATTCAACTACATGTAAAACGCAAAAACGTTTTTCTGAGATAACTACTGCATCAATTTTAATGAAAATTGTTTCATTTGAGAAAGAAATTTACGTTCTAGTGACTGCTTGAAGCGGAATTTGGATTTATGGCTTGAATTTTGTTAAAAAGGTTTTCAAAAATTCGGAAGTTTGAAAAAAATAGAAGCACGAAGTTTATACATTCGTAGCTCTGCATCAAGAACAAATATCTCAGTTCAGTAAACGGCATCCATTAGATCATTCAAAGCGGCCGAAATCGACATGTAATTTTACATCTTACGTGAATTTGTTACGTTGGTTACAACGGATCTGCAAAAGCTGTATTTTCACATTAATAACAAATTTTTATATTCATGTGTAATACACCAATTGTGTCCGCTTTAGATGCACTATTAGGTGCAATTCACAGAATTGTATTATCATTTTTTGTTGTTGAGTTACAGGGTTGTAAACTTGATAGTTTTGTTTCTTGAAAACTTTCGATGTATGCCAATTTTTAGTAAAAAACGACCCAACTCAAAAATTCGAAACCAACTGTCACTAGATTTTAATTTTTACTTGTAAATGCAACCAACCTCGTCAAATTTGGCGTAGTGGTTGACGAGAAAAGCGAATTTTCCTTTTACATGTGTTTAGATAAGAGGAAGCTTTCGCTCAGGTGCTCCTAAGTTCAACATGCGCCAACAAGTGAAGAGCAATATTAGTTGACAAGAGTTATAAAATAGGAAGTCATGAGAGAGTGTGCATATTCGTTTTTAATATCCCATTCTAACTGGCTACATAGTTTTAAAAAATGTTTCAAGCATAATTGCATAGACGGTACCGTGATATTGTCATGAATATGGGACGTGCTTGAAAACTAAATCAATAAAGCAACCAATATAGCGGGAGGCTGGTAATTCCTTTTGTACCTGAACCGATGAAGCTCAAATTGGGATCCTTTCTTTGTCTTGATTGACTGCTTTTCCTTTAAAATGAAGTAATAGTCACCCTGAATGTGTCTCCTTTTGTATGCTTAACTGTACTTAAAAAAAACCACAGACGCCGCACTTATGCTGAGGTTCACATATCCTCTAGCATAGTCCCTATTGGCAATATTAAAATGATACTTCTCAGTGCATTGCTCTACATAGGCTTCTACAATTTTCAAACAGGCCGCGACCACCAACATTGAGTTGTGTCTGTTGTGTTTGCCTGCGTGCGTGCGTGCGTGCGTGCGTGCGGGCGTGTGTGTGTGTGTGTGTGTGTGTGTGCGTGTGCGTGTGTGTGCGTGTGCGTGTGCGTGTGTGTGTGTGTGTGTGTGTGTGTGTGTGTGTGTGTGTGTGTGTGTGTGTGTGTGTGTGTGTGTGTGTGTGTGTGTGTGTGTGTGTGTGTGTGTGTGTGTGTGTGTGTGTGTGTGTGTGTGTGTGTGTGTGTGTGGGCGTACAAATTGTCCCATGATGAGTGCTGTTTGTTTCAATGTGCATGCGGTGCCACTGTCTGGCCACGTAGTAATATCCTGCAGTCACCTGAAAACTCATCTGGCTGGCATCAACAAGTACTGGAAATGGCCTCCCACATGGCACTCAGATACGCGCACATTGCAAGGCTTTGTGGACCGTTCTTCTCAAAAAAGAAAAGTCTTGTGCTAAAGTGCTTCACTGAGCTCTGTACAATCATGTTACTGCCATACGTATATTAAAGAAGCACTGTGTTCCAGGTCAGTCGCAGCATGACGTCCTGAGGGAGGAACCAAGATACAGCGCCTTTGCACGACCTTGGACCAAATGTGGCCTCCATATTCAGGCGACTTGACGATTGAGTTTGAAATCAAAAGTCTTCAACAACGTAATGCTGAGGCGACGTTGTGCTTCTTTTTTTTAAGCACCATTATGGTCGGATATATAAGCTGGTTCTCTTTCACTGTAGTATGAAGTTCGCTGTTTCTCTTTTGTTTTAATGTGGCTTATTGAGCCCACAATTTTTCTTGTTTTGAAATAAATCACGTTTCTATTTTTGTATGAAACAAACTCTAGCCTGGCTCTTTTGTCTAAGGTGATTTACCACAGTGTTATTGCTGCCAACTGCTCTTTGTCATGCATGACTCCATGAGATATGTGGTTCCTTGGTTTATAGAGAAAAAAACACATACCCGCCGCGGTGGCTAAGCGGCTATGTTGTTGCACTGCTAAGCACTAAGTTGCGGGATAGAATCCCGGCCTAGTCGGTCGTATTTTGATGGTGGCGAATTGCAAGAACGCCCATGTCCCGGGCATTTGGGACAAGGTAATGATCCGTCGGTGATTAAAACTAATCCGAACTCACCGACTATCGCGTGCCTCGTAATAGAATCGTAGTTTTGGAACGTAACACCCCATAACTCGTTCATAGAAAAAAAAGCAAGCGTTAGAGTGAAATTAGGTTGCATAATTTCCCGGTGAGAACAGTCTCGCTATTTTGCCAGTTTGCTACGATGGTTAAACCAATAGCTGACTTTCCGCAACAGTTCCTTTCTATATATAAAAAAAGCATTCGATTGTATGTGCGTTTCGAAAACACGCACATCTCTTCAATGTGCACTTGACAATCTCTAGACACTGTGACATAATACCTAGTGCCCACCTGCCATGATGCCTTATGCGCACTGCACACCTATGTCGTTGCTATTGTGCATCGCAAACTTGTGCGTGTATACGTGCCGCGACTAATTCAAAACAAATTCACTGACAGGGTCGGGGATGTTTCGTCATTTGGCCATCAATGCCTAATATAAAGAAAGATGTGCGTATTTCTTTACTTCACTTGCCTTGCTTTTAAAAGACATGTACTGTTCATGTTCTTCCTTCTTTGCGTACTCGTGCGAACCATGGCAAGCGGAAGCTTATCTATAGCCGGGTAAACTCACTTTTAAGCTTTTGTAACACCTGGATAAAAACCCGATGCTGCTTGTTTTCTGAACCTTGTGCGCTTAAGCAGTTCTATTAATATTCCCGTTTTTATAGTTATCTGTCCAGTGATATTTTTTTGTAAAATAGCATAAAAATGCATTTTCTCCAACGTCCTAAATTACATATTATTTCTTACAGCCACTGAGAGAAAAAGTGTTTACCATGTTTAACAGCAGCGCAAGAAAACTCAGTAAAGCAAAAATGGAGACACACACGAGCGCTACATCTGAATTCGTCTTTTTGCGCTGCAGTCGAACATTTTCAGCTTTGACCACACAGCCTAATTTCCGTTTTGAGACCATCTGCATGTTTGCATGATATTTATTATATTATAATGATTTCTGTGACGTGCTATAAAAAACTCAAAGAGGGCAGAAGGTTACATGAAATTAAAGGTTATAGAAGTGATAACAGTGGTCGAACAAGCAGTCAGCATTTCGACAAAAAAATTTCTTCGTGAGAGCGGCAACCACCCACGCAAAGAGTAATGTCCTTTCTAAATGTTGGCTTTAGCGGCAGTCCAGGTTGGCCCATTATTCATCACGATAAAAAAATTGTCTTTGCACATCAAATTTCTGCGCAGGGCAACAGAAAAAAAATTGAAGTAACAGTAAGATATTAACAGAAAACAAAGGCTTTTCTATGCCTCAAAGGGCATAATTGTTTCACAAATACATTCTCTGTAAAACAAATCAGAATACACTACAAAGCAAAAGAATTTAAAACAATAAACGTAACATTTTCTGCAACACAACACAGGTAACTGTCTTTAAACACAAAATTTCATGTAATGTAAAACAAAAAGAACTTGTTGAACAACACAAAAAGCAAAAATTAGTACACTAGCTGCAAGATGCACGGAGTAATGTAAGAAAATATTGAGCGTCATCTGGTAAAGCGATACATCTTATGTACTACCTGTGTAACCTTCTAGGAGCCACAGATAGGTGTCCTCCACGGTAACGACAAGCCATAGCAACAGCTCCGCCACGAGGTTCCTGTATTGAACGAGTGTTCGGGGTTTTATATGCCCAAATTATGATCTGATTATGACGCACGCTGTAGTGGAGGGCTCGGCAATAATTTTGACCCCCTAGGGATATTTAACGCGCACTCACTGCAGGGGATAAGGGTGTTTTTGCATTTCTCCCCCGTCGAAAGGCGGCCGCCGCGGCAAGGACTTGATCCTGCGACCTCGTGCTTCATCTAAGCAACTACGGTGGGTCTCGCCACCTGTATTGTCTCGCACCACGAGAAATCGAGTTCGCAATCAGTCTACCGCCTTTGCCCATCTTTAGGCACTGGGTTGGCCCGTGTTTAACTCAATTGTCGTGACATTTGGCGACATGTAAGTATAGCAAAACTGGCAGGTAGTACCATTCTTTTTTTTTTATTCATTTCCTTACTTATATGTTCGAGCGTGAATTAATTGCTGATATTTAGGGAAAAAAGAAAGCGATGAAAAGAAAGGCAGAGGCGAGTACTGCAGGAGAGCACTGTATATCGCTCGGTAAGCACGTTAAGGGCGTAATCTTCTCGCGCCAGAGGCTGTTAGAGATAGCTCAATGCGCGCGGCTGTTGCTCTTCTTATGTATCAAGAGGCTAGCAACAGCTATGCTTACCCGAAGTTCATTCGAAACAGTGGCGCAATCCGAGCTGTGTAATATGAAGGTCGTTTCGTAATCCTCATCGACGTCTAATTATAACCAAGTAACTACGGAGACAAAGTCGCATGATCGAAACGTTTGCGAAGATGGACAAAGTTGCTATACCTACAATGCAAGGCGACTTCAGTGTCTGAAAAAGGGCACACTTAAATATTCTACAAGCAATGCTGCTCCGGTACAGCTGCCAAGCGTAGTTGCAAGGTTTCTGTCTAGGCGGCACTGACTTCATTACGGTTATGCAAGAAGAAAGAAACACATTCTTCTGCTTCGCCCACCACTGTGTCAGAATTGCGGCATCCGCCCCCGTTGTACCAGTGCTTATTTTCTTTTGTCCTCGCATGACAGATTTACATATTCATCAACCAGGACTGAAAACAAAGTGTTTTCTCTATAGCTATGTCTGGACACCAAACTTGCCCATCTGTCAGTCATTCTGCACTGAATGTTTGTCTTTGTTCGTGAAACACTGAACGTTGCTCACAATACACGTTAATAAAATGCCCAACCTAAGAAATGTCAGAAGCCTTGAGAAAACGAGTGAATACATTGAATAACCGAATACATATCAGCCCCTGGCGACATGCCCTCTACGCTTTGGAACTTCCAAGGAAAATTGCCATTAGAACTGTCACCCCCTTTGTTCGGGAATTGAGCATGGGTTTCTTGAACGGCTGCAAGGTTATCATAGAATATAATTTAGGCAAACAATACCCGTAGATATGCTTGACCAAACGTAAGAACTTGTCTGGAAGAGCGGTACACTTTTGAGTATGAGACACCCAGTAATGGCGCTTCTAAGCGGCTCCATCATTATTGTCCTAATGGTGACCGGCATCCATGGTAGGTAATTAATTTTATCACCCTTAATCACTCCAGAACTCCCCAATGCCTAGGTTAAATTTTGTGTGTATACGGACAAAACTTTGTTCGTAGATAATTTTCTCAAGCAGTGTAATGTTGGCAGTGAGACTAAGTAAAACGGCCCACGTAACGTCATCGAGATCGGTGTCGTAAAAGGGTCCATCATTGTAGTCAGCTTTTGAAGCACGCATTGAGCATGCGTAATTAGTATCAGTATTAGCTGGGCACTCAAATAAGTTGAAATAATTTCGGACAGCTTTGAATTGGAGTAAGAAAAGGAAAGCGTTAGAAATTCGAATTAGAGTAAAAGCACCAAAATTTTGGATGTTATATTTCCCGACAAAGCACACCATAAGCTTGTACTGGCCAATCTGACCGATATTTATCTCTTCGCCTGCCGCAAAATAAAATAAAAATGGCAGAACGCTGCTCCTTACATAAAAGCTGAAAGTGTCCTGCCGTATCTCGGACATGCTTTTCCTTCCGCCTGATTACTTAGTCTTAATTAATAAATCGACTTCGCAAATGTTGTAATTAGATTAACAGTGTCAATGAGAAAATTGTACTGACACGAAACACTCCTGCTACAACTTTCTGTTGCTCAATACGTGCTGCATAGAAGTGCTTCTCCGGGCGTGAAAGAAATCCGCGGATGCACGCAAAACGCCGCGCGACTGGCAGCTCGAAGCCCTCGAAGCGCCATCTGGCGTGCGTCTAAGTCCTTGTTTCCTGCGCGGTTTTCTACATGATGCAATACTATAATTAGGCCCGTGTTACACGTTCCTGCTTGCACATTGCACAGTGCTGAGAGATTGAAGCGCGATACTCGGAGAGCGTGGCTGCCAAAACATTTCCTGCATCGCCGGCGGGCCCTAGGGACACCGATTTGATACATTCACGTAGCAAATCAAATCGGGAACCTTTGAGGTGGATTGTGATTTCATTCGGTTCCCTCGACGATCACGCATCGTGCACCGGTGGCACAAAAGGGCCGGCCGTTGTGAGGTCCGAGTATCTCGTCTCAGCCTTTGAGCAATCTGCACGAAAACTATTGCGACACATTGATAAGCGCAACAAAGCGAAGACTGAATCGTCAACGCTGCCACAGGGCCGCGAATGTTGAAGGCTGCGCACACCTAGTGGAGGCAACTTAGCTCGAGCCCTGAGAAACATTAAGATCAAAGTTCCTCGAAGACTAATGCCTGCTTCCAAGAGTAATTCCTGGAGTGACTGTAGGGAATTGGCACGCTCCGTCCTCCCATACCCTTGCGTTGGATAGACAAAGCCAGCGTCGTGCTCTTATTTATGCGTCCAAAGCGTTCTTGTGACAGAGCTGCGGATTTAGAGGAGGATCACTTTTTATCACGTGTACGTCTTTTGCTATAGCATTCCACTATACAAATACCGTGAAACAAATTCTGTGATAGATGCCCAGTCGAGACTGAAAGACTCTCTGAATCGCCATAAATGTCCTTCCGGTCACAGTTTACTACTGCATGGAGCTGCACCTGTTCCCTCCAATTCAAGTGGTCACTGACGCCGCTCCGTAAATTCTGTTTTACAGCTGCTCCGGGAGGACCACCACAAAAAAAGCCACCGAAACAACCACCACCCATTTGCATGAAGCCACCGGTCCTAGGTCACTGTCAGCAATTAAATCAGTCCTGGTATTTTGAGCCGAAACACAACCGATGCAACATGTTCTCCATGGGCGCGTGTGGTGGAGGACCTAATAGGTTTCCCTCCGAAAACAAGTGCATGGCCACGTGCGCACGTGAGTAAAATTTGGCAGCAACGTGCCAGATGTGACAATGTTAAGCTTGGATTTGTTAGCGAGTTAGGACGGCAAAATGTCCCGTACCCAGGAAATATATGATGCGTCAATATTTCGGCTGAGCGGTTTCACACTCTGGTGTGACACCCACATTCAGTCTTCGCAATTAACTGTCTAACCTGGTGTTAATAAATTATGCGCCTTGCAGTCTGGTCGTATGCGTGTAGATCGTTGGAAACAGTTGTATTGATATAACTTCAAAATGACGGGTTTTGCCCAAAGCAGAGTCTGCTCACAGTTGGGGGGTAAAAAGCCCTGTTTCAATACCTCTTGGGCAAGCAGGTTAGCACTAATGCAGTTCAAACTCGATCAAACGAAACCCGATTTCACGAAGTTCCCGATATAACGAAGAAATTTACACCTGCCGGCAGGTACCCCTAGGGTTGAACGTCATCGTCAACCCGAAGTGGGTAAACTACATTGGCCAAACTCGATTAAGCGAAGCTTACCGTGAGATAATGTAGCAAAAGAAGGGGGTGATTTCCTTCTAATTTTGACACTGATGGGTTTTCCTTCGAACGTGCTCTCTTAAGGTAACGCGTTAAAATATTTAGGTACCCTAGTCACGGTCTCACGTTTACTTTGACGAGGCTGCAAGCCACGTGCATGCATTACCTCGATAGGGGCGGCTGTGGCTCCTTTTGTTATATTAAAGTTTATACAACATATGGCTGGATTAGCGGCAAATACGATGCGACGATAGCTTTTGCGTGTTGCTACGTTACAATTTCAGATTTGCAAGGACCAAAAATTTCTTTCTCAATTTTACGAACTTCCCGATTTAACGAAATAATTCGAGTGTGGTCATCACGTCAGTAAATCGAGTTTGAACTGTGTTACCCTCCTGCTATACGAGCCGACTACATCACTAACATCTGTTTGTAATTTACTGTAGTTTATTAAAAGCGTTCTTGGCTCTTGGTTTAAAAATGTGCATATTATAATTTCGGCGAAAAGTCAACATCGAAACTCCTCACGAGTCTAGAATATTAATGAACATTCAGTGATGTTCATCGCTAACAGACTTAGCCGCAGCGATCACTTTCACCCCATTAACGATCAATAAAGTGCTTTTAATTAAGCCATACACTCTCACAATTATAAGCATTAGGCTCTTTGTGTGTAAGGCTAACAGAGCGAGCGTTGGCTCGACAATTAAATTTAGCTTAATTAGCTGAGTATCCTTGCCTAGAGAGTTCATTCAACAGAACGCGTTACATACGACCATTCGACCCAGGGCTTACAAAGTAAAACTACTTGCATTGCTTTGTGTTAATTTGACTCTTTTCATTAGGGTTCCTTCGTACCGTTCAAGTGCCGTGTAGCTACCCTGGCTGGATCCATTACAAAGAACTTTTGTCCAGGTTTAACCTGTCCATGAATTGGATTTACGAAGACATTGTGACATGTCACCTCTTTCCTTTGAGCAGGTCACAGTCGTCATTTACTAAAAATTAATCATTTTAACTTTGCTTATCGTGAAACGAAATTCCACATTATGACCAAGAAATAACAATTGCTTTAGCCCTTAGAGTTTGAAAACTTACTTCGTATTGCCCCATGGTCCTACGAAAAGAAGACCCCAGCTAGTGTGCCACAGTACACAGAACATAATTGGATCACTTATTTTACTCCCCTCCACCGCGTCTGCGCAACCCTTATCACAAGAAATGGCTGACAGCACGCACTGTGCGAATTGGTGTAAGCGAAGCTTCGATAGCCCGTCAGGGCAAATGGCGCATTACCATAAGAAACGCGCATGATGCGGTTTGCGTCTCCTATGCGTTCCCTAACATTTTAGGAGCCACCGGCCACGGTGGCGTACCTAGCGGGGCGAACGTGAGCCTTCGGCATGGGCTACATCCTTGGGCGATAGGTTCTGCTGATACTATCATCTGCGGGAGATCATCGGCGCCCCTACACCAGATGTCGCCCTGTAGAGCTAGCCGACCAACAGTGTTCCAGTATTGTGGAAAGTTCGGCATAGCGCCAGAGCCTCTACCAGCTGAAACCGCGTGGTGCGCTTCTCGCGAGACTGCCATACGTGATTCGCGGAGGGCAACGCCGTCTGCTGGTGTTGCCGAGTGTTGCATCATTGCGTCACGTGACTCAGCTATCCACACTCATTTCTAGAAGCGAACGTGGCATCGCGACAAAAGCTTTTCATGTGGCTAGATCAGCGACAGCTTCTACTTTCTGAGCCAAGCAACGACGGCCAGGGCCACAGCACGGCAAAACACTTTCGGTAATGCGATGATGATAGTGGTGTGTGTTGAAGATCAAAAGCTTGGTTATAACAGGGATGGCTCTCGGAGCTAGTAAGCGTAGTTGACTAAAATATAAATAGCATCATTATCCTCTTACTGTGGCGTGTTCTTTTCGAAGAGTGTCCGGATATCTGCTGTGAGATTTTGATGTCAGTTTGTGGTACTGAGCATAGTCGAAGACATGATAATTTATTGACTTCATCGTACGGCATTCAGTAACTTTTCGGAAAAATAATGAAGTCAATTCATCGCTGGTGGAGAAATACGTGAGGGCCGCTGATGTGGCCCAAGACATCTTAAATGTGGCACCCTGCTTGTACTTTCACAACACCCGTATTTAGAAAAGACGTTAGTGAGGCACCACTCCTTTTTTCGCAAGTGTGTGGTAGGAGAAGAAGCATCGGAAGAATGAATTGCATGAACACAGAGTTTCATATCCACTTGGTGTTTGTGGTATAAACGCCAATAAGCGTTATGCACAGATATATTTTTTTCAAAAGCGGTCATCGGATTGCATTTTTTGTATTCTGTTTGTGCCTTGAAAATAGATTCTCATAAAACATTACCCATTCATTCACTTTTCCGCAGAAGCCTATAGGGCAGTGCCGTTCATTGTACGTGGATACTAGGAAGAGTTACTTCGGTTAAACTATGATACCACGGTAAAATGTGATTTTCTCCGGAGAAGCAAGCTAACTAAGCGTATATACAGAATATGTTTAGTATTAGTGCGCGTAAGAGCAGATCACGCTGGAATTTGGTCAAAGCATTAGCCTTGTCTAGGTCCCCTTATTCAAACAAAGCATCAAATATATGCAATCGAGAGAAACAGATAACTCATATTCACTCAAGAAGTACTACTTCACCACACTCACTAATAATAAAGTTATAACCCAGCAGACACGGGCGTCCACAACACTGTAAGCATCTAGTTAAATATCTGCACATTACACTAAGGCCGTCCTTTACGCGGTGGGACTCAGTCGTAGATGACGCTGCCTCCCCCTGAAAATTGTTGTTGTCCTCTAATCAGCCATTTACGTGTATATTTCTCACTAACCATGAGAAGGTGATGTAGATGCTCCAACGTAGATCGTTTACTTCCGCAAGCCAAATGGAGCTCTAATAGGCCTCCTACCTTTACATGCAGTTAACAAGCCTCATGTACAAAAAAAAAATTTGCCGTCAGCTACATTCTGATCATAATAAGCATCAGATATCGAGCGTGCACTTGTGCTAATCTTATCACCTCCAATAGACTGCTACGTTAGATCTGAATCCGATGCTCTATGTTGTGCCACAAAATTTATTTCTTCAGGAACATGAACAGGAAGCGCTTATGTTACATTCTGGTTATTACTCTGTGACAGCTCCTGTTCCGGTACTGATATCGCTAATCAGACCTTGCAAATTTTCAGAGTCCAAAGGTAAAGTGCCGCCAATGTGCCTGCAAAAACCACTTACCGGTGACTGTGAAGCAAAAAAACACGCATGGTACTTTGATCATAGACAGAGGAATTGCAAGATGTTCACCCACGGCACATGCGGTTCAGGCGGCAACTATTTCGCAAGTGAGAGAAAGTGCAAAGAAGTGTGTCTTCGTAAGTACAAACTTTATTAATAATTGGGCGTTGAGCAGTATTATCGACAAAGAAAATATACCTTCCAACAGGGGTATGTTTTACGTCGCTATCAATATTATGGAAAGTTAATAATAATACTAACTTGTTTATTTCCATCAACGATGGAGGAGACTGTGGGTAAAAGTCGCTTGAGCAACAAGGAATGTCAATGAATTCCGCAGACACCTCAACAGAGCAGGCAGCGATAGCACACGAATACAGGATACAATAGACTCAAAACTAATGCACTTTCATATTAAACAGTCACAGAAGTTAGAAATGAAAAAGAAGGCAAGGTAATAATATTTATTCGTCTTATGAGAAAGGACTAGTGAAATGTTCACGCAGTGTTCGCACAGATGTTTGGGACTTAATATTTGATTTAGCAAATAAATTTAAAAGTGTTGAAGGTGCATATGGTATATTTTTGCATGTAATAACTTGCCCGCGCCTAGGCCACCTTCCACTGTTCTGTGTAACGAGTGGCGGATGAATGCGTGTTTTTGTCAAGATTAGATAACTCATGTAAAGTGTAATTTCCGTTTAACCTCCCGGTTGAACACCATAATAAACCTATAATTACAAAGATTAAACGCGCGCATTACATTACCTTTCAAAAATAAATCTGATGTTTGTAAATTATATGGTACATCAAAAAGTGCTCGAGCAACTTTTTTTTATGTGTATGTATTCTTTTAAAGATTTGTGCATGTCGGCTTCACCCACACCAATAATCAGTAAAACAATGAAGAAAAGAAAGAGTGCATTGTAAACAAAAAGCTTTATTTTGAAAGGCAAGAAACATCTGTGTCATGCCATCATACCAACAACAAGGGCTATCTTGCCTAAAAGCGATTCAATGTGCGCATCCCAAAGCAGATTATGTGTGAAGGAAGCTCCAAGTCTTTTCACACTACTTATTATTTCGGTTGTTTCGCATGCATAAAGGAGTATCATGGGACAAGCGATTGTTTATTTTAGGCCGGAATATCACTGCTTTTGTCTTGTGTGTATTAATTTGTAGAATTCTTGGTGCTTACCATTCTTGGGGAGCTTTTATAGCAGCGTTAGCTTTCCTCTGAAGGCTAATATGTTCAGGCCAGTTAAAAATATGCTGGCATCGTCAGCGTACCTTGTGTACTTCGAAAGTCTAGATATTTACTAGGCTATTTATATTCACTATAAACTGAAATGGGCCAACAACAGTGCCTTCAGAAATGCCTCTGCTGATGTTTTAAATTTGAGTGGCAATGATTTATTTGGACGTGTAGTTAGCGATTACCTAGCTAAGATTTCATGAGGTTTAGACAGTGCCCTCGATTACCATAAGTATCAAGCTTTTCGAGTAATGTGGAATGGTGGACGCAATCAAATACTTTAGTGAAATCAATGCGCAGGCCGAGCAAGATATTCTTGTTTTCAAACTGTGATAGAATGAATTCTTGTTGAAGTAGGTCTACACAGGCGTTTTCTAAATGCAAATTAGGCTGAGGAGATAAGATAGTGCTTATCGAAAAAAGAGATTTTAGCAGGCGTACAGACATCGCTGACAGGCTACTGTGGCTAGGGAAGAGAATTTTAGGATGAAATTTATCTAGATACGGCCAACAGCGAGCAGGCTTAGGTTGGAAAGTTGGACCGGTGACGCACTTCTACCAAAGAGTCACCGTCGGCTTTGCACGGTAATATTTTCCCGTTCCGGCGCCATGCGTATTTGTACTCATTTTGTTTATACTCTCTAGAGAAAAAAAAAGCGATTCAACCTGTTTATTTGCGGACGCTGGCCTATTCCGTAAGCAATGCTCTCTGACGTGCGACTTAAAGCAGAGGCCGCCGCGAGCTAAGAAAGTAACTGGTACGCTTTCGCTATCATAAGCAACATCTTGATACGCGACGTATGATACACGTGTAAGGTAGAGGTAATATTGGCGCGTTTCATTCCCGAGTATATGGACGAATGGAAACTGGCGTGGACGTAAATGCTACTGTCCGTCGGTGCTTTGCAAGATTACCAATGCACTAGACGACTGAAGGACTTAGCCTGCGATAGCACAAGATAATAATGCCTGCGATCGAGGCCTATTTGTTGGAGCAGCAGTGTGTTTTGCTCTCGTGTCCAGGTTTGGCCCAGACGTAAGACACTAGAATATATATATATATATATATATATATATATATATATATATATATATATATATATATATATATATATATATATATATTAACGAGAAAGCTTGACACACTGGAAGGCGGAAACTTGCCTTTCTAGCTCGAAGCCAATAGATGCAAATAAGCATTCAAAAACTGAAATACGGGTCGGGTGGTTGTTACTCTAAGGTAGTCTAGTAAAGGGATTTATGAGCAAGATTTACTTTGGGCCATACAACAATGCCGCCTAGTCAAATGTAGGTAAAACGCAGAAATTAGTTTCTTGGACAAATACAACAATGCCGCCTAGTCAAATGTAGGTAAAACGCAGAAATTAGTTTCTTGGACAAATCCTGGGTGACATTTATTAAAGTTTCTTGCAATCGAGGGAGGACCTAAAGGTGAAGTAACTGTTCAAATACGAATTTTGAATATGGCCCGAACTTTCGATACAAGAATTGCCGAAGATCAGGGAGTCTGAAAAAAAATAGAAGCATGAAATTTAGATGTCCGTGACTCTGCACTAACAACAACAATCGCAGTTCCGTAAAATTCATCCGTCACAACATCCTAAGTGATTATTTTATTATAATGTAAATCTTATGGGAATTTCTTACAATGTTTACAAAGGTATCGCAAGAGTCATACCCACATAGATACTTTAGATTTCGGAGCCACGCATATTTCATCAATTTTCACCAGGTTACATGCACTATTCGATTCAATTTGCGAAATTGTGATATCGTTTTTCGCTGCAGAGTTACATCCTCGTAAACATGCAGTGTAGGTTTCAGAAAATTTGCGATTTTCAACAATCTTTTTTTTTAACATCGAGACCGTAAATTAATAATATGCTTGCAACGTTCGCTAGAGTTTAACTTCTCCGTTTAATGCAACGCACCTGATGAAATTTAGTACTGCAGTTGTCGAAAAAAAAATTTCGCATTTCCCATGTTTTCAGATAGGAGACCACAAGCTAAAGCTCCCACTTTAGTTGTCAGTGTTATTAAATTTCTTTTCTAAGTAAACTTACTAGGCTGCACTTGATATAAACTAAGGTTTAGTTACTATGGCCGAGTCTGACTCGCACGATTTATTATTGCTATATTTGCCACGGAGGCGCTTGACTCCCGTTGTGCGCTAAAGGTGAGCTGTGTTGGTCTCCAGTTTTTTTAGCATGACAACGACATGCTCAGGCGGCCGGACACCGCAATAAATGTAACCGCTAACCGGCCTTATTTTTTGTGTGGATGTGTTCTGTGCATAATCACATAAAATTATTCCGACTACCGTGTAGGCGCGAGCTCGTCGCCTGCGATTCACGCGATTCACGAGATTGCACGGGAACCGCGTGACTCACGCGACTGCATCATCGTTCTCTTGGGAATGTCTGGTGCTTTGTGCGAGCGATGTCAAATGACTCGGAGGTCGACCGACAACTGCTTTTATCCATGACTCCACTTCGCGGCCGTACTCCCAGTTTGGCCACAGACGGCTCCTTATTTTTGCCATCATGGCATCGTTCCCCGTTTGTAGCTGATTTATTTATTTATTTATTTATTTATTTATTTATTTATTTATTTATTTATTTATTTATTTATTTATTTATTTATTACACATACTGTCAATCCCTCTCGGGATTAAAACGGGAAGGTCAAATATATATAGTAGTAGCATTTGCAAACAAAGAATATAAATACAATATATAATCACAGGTGTGTTATTGCAAAGGTTTTCGCTTCGCTAAATAAAAAAATTAAGTACGTCATCACAAATGCCATATTTGAGTACAATACACTATAGCGAAGAAGAATCTGAGAAAAGAAAAAACGGAACAAGAAATAAAAAAACCACCGGAAAACACACGTGATATAAAACACTTAATGAACATGACAAACAGGATGCAGTCATGGGTATAATGCATCATACAAAAAGAACACTCATAGATTGACGTGTTAGGCTATGAAGATCGGCAACAAACCCGAGTGTGTAAACCAGAGCTGTAGATGTTTTCCCACTGAATTAGAAAATGCATCTAATGAGGAGCTGTTACTAATGGATTCAATCAGTTTATTGCACTCTCTTATCGCTAAAGGAAAAAAATGAATTGCTAAAGCAATCGGTATGAAAATAATACTCATTGAGTGCTTGTGCGTGTTTATGTCGCGTTGGCCGTGTTTCATTTCTGGACATGTATCTAGAGGCATCAATGTTAAGCCGGTTGTGTAGGAGCTGGTACTTAAGTTTAGAACGGGCTAGTACAGCTCGGTTTTTTACTGTTAGGATTCCGGCTTTAGTTTGGTGTGTTTGGTAGTAGTAGAAGTAGTTTGGTGGGCGAGTCTGTTAACTTATGTTTATTGTATATATAGCGTAGAGCTTTCCTTTGTATACCTTCTAGTTTTTTTTTTTAATTAGTTGTTTAGTGCATGGGAACCAGATAACATTTGCGTACTCAAGGACTGACCTGACAAAAGTTTTGTAAGCCAGCAGTTTTGTATCGGGTGGTGCTAGTCGTAGGTGCCTTGCAAGAAAGAAAAGGCGTTTCATTGCAGTCACTCTAACGTTATTTATATGGGAGTTCCATCTGAAGTCATGTGTTAACGTTATTCCGAGGTACTTGTGTGTTCATTACCTCGTATTAGTGGCACGCCGTTAACGGTATACATAAAGCTCAAGTTACTTTTTTTCTCGTGATTGAAAGAACAGCGGATTTCTTAGTATTAATGGTCATCCGCCAGTGGGCACACCAGTCAGACATAGCTTTCAAGTCGTTGTTTAATGTTATGCGGTCATCATGTGAGTTAATATTTCGATAAAGAATGCAGTCGTCTGCAAATAGCCTAATGTTTCCTGTAGTTTTTGCCGGCAGATCATTAATAAAAATTGGCAGTAAAAGGGGAGCCAGAACGCTTCCTTGGGGCACTTCCGATGTTACCCGGGGTGCCTGGGATATCTTTCCGTTCACTTCGACAAACTGGGTACGGTTAGTAAGACCCTGTCTATCCAGATAGTCGCAATCCATTTGAATAACTTACTGACGATTCAAGCAGCGAAGGACCTCTAGCTGTCCTCAAATGCCAAGACGACTTTTGGTCACGGCGCTCAGTGGCCTGACAGCACGCAAATTCGTGTGCTCCATTCCATTATTTCCGTACGCATCAGTGTACAGAGAGAAACGTGCGTTTAGCGCCGAAATGGAAGATACTGCCCTATGCACCTTACTGCGCTTTCAATTCTGTCATGCACAAGCAGCACTGTGCTGTTGGCAGACTAACGTCAAAGAAAAGCGCGAAACTTTGATGGATAAAAATATTTGGTGCCTTTGTTGCCGAGCTGTTATGAATAGGACTAAATGTATAGGTATTCCGTTATCAAGCCCCGTCTATCCGGCATGTTTGGTGAAATGCTGCGCCACCTTCTAAATAATTACACAGATTGTTACGCCACGCAATTTTTGTAGTTCGAACGAATGACCAAAATATGTCCCGAGACAAATAACGTTCTTACATTTTTTTCGGTAAACTTCTGAAACGGAATAAACCGCCTGCTTAAGAAATCACCATACCTATTTGTGTAGTGAAGCAGTTTGAGTAACTTCCTAATTATTCTTTTAATGGCACAAATAGAAGTTACGCGACTGAAATGAAGGTGGCACAAAACCACAATGGCGGGAAAAGAATGGGTACCACAAGCACTTTGAAATAGGACTGCGATTTCTTCAAAGCAAATACAACTAAATAAAGTGCGGCTTCTCAAGAGCATTAGTATACTCCACTTTAAAGTGTGCTACGAAGCATATTGTACTTACGCTTGTTAAGAAAAATGCCACATCAAGTTGCTTTGGACTATCCTAATTCGAATTACAATATATTATTGCAACATCATGGGGCTAAATAGCTTAGTAGTGGAGATGTTTGGAGGGATTGATCATGTGGTGGCTAGACTTCGCAGTTACTCTAACTTAATTTCGGAATTGCGAGATACCTTCAAAAGGAGATTGGAGGCAGTTATTTAGTGAATCTTTCAATATCCATTTGGACATCGTGATCTACCGCGCATATGAAGTAAGTGCTCATTCATGCGATCTATTTCGCCTAATTATATTGCTGAACTTACTCTCCGCGAATAAAAGAGTCGTTGCCAGTAACAACAAGTGCACCTGCAATATAGATGAAGTTATCAACGATGCACCTAAATTTAAAATAAAATTGTGCTTTCTTAGCCACCCAATAAACAATGTCTCGCGCAAAGAGAAGAAATCGTTAGCAAACAGAAATTATAATTTAGAGGCATATGCAGTCTTGCATGCAACATACAACACCGTGATATTGCTAGGCGACATTCTAGGAGCACCGGATGAAGGCGAAATTGACTTAGTGGCAGTAGAGACCCACTGGCGACAAAGAGCCAGGAGTGCCAGCATAGAAAAAGTTAAGGTTTCTCCGTGTAGTGGCTGGAGCCAACTCATTCTGCTTAATGGCACGCGCGTACGTGCTTACCAGGTACTTGACCTCAAGCTTATCCGCCCTGACAAAATGCACAAAGATCACGTGGCCATTCCAGGGGAATGAACCGAAGGGTTATCGACGTTTTCGGTGGCGACGTGGCCTTAGCTAGAGGCATTACTCGAGACAGCGTCCCGGCAGTCCGTAGAGAGTCAGCTAATGTGTCTCAGCTGGAAGACCTGCTAGCTAGCGGAACTATCGCCTTTTGTAACCTGCACCAAAAAATAGAGTTTGCGCATTGTAATTTTCCAGGTTTATTGCGATAGCAGGTTATTGTGATTCATTCGCATGACTCATTTTTGAAAATTGCAGTACCTTGCGCTAATGTCGCTAATGCATGTATTTTCATTTGCAGAAGTGAAGAATCCAGTACTCGTCTGCAGCGACCAGCCGAGATCAGGCTATTGTTTGGGCTTAAACACTTACTGGTATTTTGACCAGAACAAGAACAACTGCTTTCACTTCAAGGGCTGGTGGTGCGCAAAAAATGCTAACGGATTTATATCTTACAAGGTCTGCATGGACAGGTGCAGCTGTAAGTGTCGAATATTACGTCATTTGCCAAATCACCGAGAGTGTCTCATAATGACAGTATAAACTGCGACTTTTTCGATGTTATCACAGATTTTCTGGGTCATCAATTTTCAATGTTTCCGACGTGATTTATTTTCAAGTAACATAGGGGTAATGTTGCATCACATATTCTTCTACCACACATAGTTCGCTAACCCCGTGCGCGCATTTCAAATGTAGATAACGACTCTATATATACGACATTCGCAGCATGTACATTTAGATTACAGTAACACACGTAAAACGGAAACTTCTAGAAATTTCGCAATATCTTAGGTGACCAGCCCCCAAATTTCTTACAAGAAATCATCGCTTACAGCCGTTGATTGCCATGTAAGTCTTAAGGAAGGCTTAAACGAGAAGAAAGTGGGTTAACCGAGGGACCCAATTTTTTTTAGTTATGTCATAAGAAGCCACAAACAATGATACCAAGGACAACGTAGGGTAAATTACTTGTGCTGAATAAATGAAATAAAGAAACGATAAATTAATGGGAATGAAATGGATGAAAAAACAACTTGCCGCAAGTGGGGAACGATCCCACAACCTTCGCATGAATGAATGAGATAAAGAAACAATAAAAATTATGGAAATAAATGTGGATGAAAAAGCAACTTGCCGCAGGTGGCGAACGGTCCCACAACCTTCGCGAAGGTTGTGGGATCGTTCCCCACCTGCGGCAAGTTCTTTTTTCATCCACTTTCATTCCCAATAATTTATCGTTTCTTTATGTAATTTATTAAACACAAGTAATTTGCGCTATGTTGACCTTAGTGTAATTGTTTCTTGGCTTTTATGTTTAAATTTAAATATTTTAGGGTACTTAAGAAGGCTGATGAAATTTTAGCCTCAATATTAAGAGTGCATCCTTTATATATAAAGATTATATACTAGGATAATGCCAGCAAGCTTGAAAGTAGAAAAAAGCGAGAAGCAAACATAGACAAAGCGACAGGAAGGTGGCTAGTTTCCTGTCGCTTTGTCTTTGTCTGCTTTTCGATTTTTTCAACTTTCAAGTTTGCTGGCATTCTTCTAGTATAACCATGTACCCACTCGCCCAACGAGCCACTCTCACCAAGATTATAGTAATTCGGCTAGCAGCTCGTGTTGAGCTCTCTTACCTAAAAAGGATTGTGGCACATTCTAAAAGAGAGAGTGTAAATATACCTAATGTGCAATCAGATTCTCGCTGCCAATCGCAGGGCTGGTAATATTTCCATCGCTTACTTATGTAAAGCTTTTTCTGTTTCGAGCGGAACACAGATTGTGCATGGTGCCCACGACACTCATGTGCTCGAGCCATCTCTGAGCTTGAAAACTTAACACGTTATCTTCGTTTCCGTATCCTGGGTTCTGCCGTCACTTCGGTGAACAAGCAGTCTGACGAAGCGCACTGACGAGACAATAATCACCTAACTAACCTAACTAAATAACCTAACCAAACGAAACATGCGTGCTACTCTGGTAACGCACACTGGTTAGTATATCGGACCCCTTCAAATCTAAATTCAAAGAACTTCAGCGCACTCTCATTCGCTATTCACATTTTAGATGAATAAGTTGGTCTCGAGGTGTTGGATTAATAAAAGCAAGACTCGCTGATCACTGGAAGTGTATCGTTGCTTGTAATTTTTAGAGCTTCCAATTGAAATTGATGTCAGAAATGTTAGTTCGCTAGAATTTATTGCTTTCATTTGCATGTATTTGCACTATTTGTATCACTTTTAAGTCTACTTCATAGAACTTTTAACTCAAACATTTCTTTTCCTTTTCTCATCAGTGTCATTAGGAAAGGTGATAACGAAATTTGGGTCTCTTAGCTCCAGCAACGCGTGTAGGCAGCCTTTTACTTGCCCCAGTGTGACAGAAACAGTACATAAAATGTAAAAATGGGTTAGACTCCGCTGATCACTTGGTGCTCGTTATTAGAGCATGAGAGGTGCTAAGAGGTCACCTTAGCAGTTGACAAACATTTTAGCTAAAGAGAAATTGCCTGATTTTCTTCCTTTATCAACGTCGTAAACTCGTGTATCTTGCTACAAGCGAGTATTTACTATATCTGTGCGGCTGTTCAGATATTGGTTCTCAGCATCCCTTTAAAACTCGAATCATCCCCACCACAACAGAAGGGTCGAGCCGTGAGAAATGTAAAGAAAGTTCCATGTCCCCAATTGTATCCCCTTGAGGGCGAGTTCAGTTTCTTCAATTCAGAGAATCCAGCTATGATAATGTTGGCACGCCTCCTCAGTCTCTTGCTATTCGTTTTCGTAATCTTTCGATTTATTATAATTGAAATGAATGGAGCACGTGAGATGTGGCATGCCCAAAACGCGTTCCTTCCGTTTCCTCCCACCGTTTCCTTAGAAAGCGTGTACCTGATAACTATGTAATGCTCGGTTTTACTCAGACATGCAACATCACCGGTAGTTTGCTGTTATTTTTTTTTCGAATGCGCTGACAAACGAACTTCTTTGATTCCCTGAACTACAGATACGCGATTACCCAGGAATTGTCCACAATGCAAAGAAAAGCCGGAGCAGCAACCTGACCAGAAGAAACGACCAGTAAAAGGACCGAAATAAAAGCAATCCGTTCACGCTCGAAGAAATTTTCGCTCTATAAAACAATTTTAAAATCAATGTTCAAGGCGTCAGTCCTGTAATCACTCCTGGCAGCAACTGCGGCATAGACGTGCTATCTGGAAAGACAAAACGCAGAGCTCCAGCTAGAAGCTTAAAAGATATTAGAAAGCTACTTTACCCTCGTAATAAATCATAGTAAAACAGGGAGTGAAAATAAATTCACCTGCTTCTTTGTACATAGCCTGCCATATAAACTCAGTCGAGGACATTTTATCGAGGTACTGTAGAGAGCACGGAGGCGCAGTTTGTAGTCTACAAAATCTAAAGATTATTTCTCATACATGACCAAGTAGGTCGAGTGAGTTAATACTTGTAAGTTAGGCACGAAATGGATGCTTGAAGCATTGATCGTATTGCTGTGGGAAGAAACGTAAGTATATTTAAATACCTTTGTAATGTTCGGGCCAACACGCGCCGCGTAGCAATAATCCCACAGCTTCCGCGTCGTCTTTCGGACCGGAATACAATTCCTCTTCTTGAAACATGACACACTGTTACATTGCCCTTGGGCGGAAGAAGCACCTTATTGGTGCGCCTCACCTGTTCCAGAAAGGTATGGTTTGAGGCGGCGGACGCGGATGACGTCATAAGAAGGCGCAGGCACGGTTGCCTCGAGTGTAGCCACTTCATATGTGACTTGGCGGAGAATGCGGCAAGGACCGGAGAACCGCGAGAGTACCTTTTCTGAAACACCAACACGCCCAGACGGAGACCAAACTAGGACAACGGTACCTGGTTCGCTGTCCTGCTCGTGATGACGTTGGTCGTAATGGAACTTCTGGTGTGTCTGTGAAGCGGAGAGACAAATGCGGGCATTCTGGCATTCTTGGGTCACTGTGACTATGACGTCACGAGCACACTCTATCGGGGAGTCGAAGGGGTGAAAAACAGTCTAGAAAGCAAGGGCAGCTCGCGGCCGAATAGGAGGTGGAAGGATGAGGAACCGGCTGTGCGTGGCGCGAAGAATCGTAAGCGAACGTGACAAATCGTAGAGCAGTGTCCCAGTCGCGATGATGGGAAGAAACATACATGAGGGTTTATTGTGCGGTTCAGTCGTTTGGTAAGACCGTTAGTTCGAAGGTAATAGGTTGTAGCAAGCTTACGTTTAGTTGTGGATGATCGAATAAGTTGGGGATGACTGGCTATAAAGTATCGGCCGCGATCGGCGAGAAGTTAAAGAGGTGCGCCTTGGTGAGGGATAACGTCGGAAAGGAACCAGTCAGCGACGTCTGCAACGCTGCTGATGGGTAGGGCTCTTGTAATGGCAAAATGGGTTCTATATAGTCAGTAACCACGGCAATCACCTTATTTCCAGCACTCGATATAGGCAATGACCCGCGAAGTTCAAAGCCAAAGCGAAAGAAAGGGTCGGTTGGTATGCATAGAGGCTGCAGATGACCAGCAAGAGGCATAACTTGTTTCTTTTTTCCGGCGTTGACGCGACTAACACGCGGCGACATAGTGACGGACAAGACGGTTGGGAGCACGCCCGAAAAAACCTCGCCGAATGTGGTCATACGCCCGAGAGACGCCAATGTGCCCAACGGTGGGAACGTCGCGCAGTTGCTCGAGTCTGTCGAAGACGTGGCGGAATGACCGTTAGCAGCTGGGGCCCATTGGTGTGCACGTTGCGGCGATACAGGGTGTCATTCTGCAGCACAAATATTCGAAGGAATTGGTCGGACGGATTAGAAAGCGCGGGCGTTAGATCAGCTGCCGCAAATATTCATCGCGCTGTTGTTACGCACCAATGACTCTTCAAGACGAAGAGCAGAAGAACGGCGATCGGTGCGGGATCCACTAAAGCATCCGGTGCATCGATGGCACAACGAGACAGGCAGCGGGCGTCCAGTTGTAGACGACCCGACTTGTAGATGACCCGACTTGTGGATGACCCGACTTGTGGATGACCCGGCTCGACAGTGTAAGCGTATTCCTGAAGGCGTAGGGCCCAGCTACCTAGACGGCCGGTGGGATCAGCGGTTACTGTAAATGGTCGACCACATAAGTAGGTTCGGAACAGGTCCAGCACCCAAATGTGTGCGAGACACTGTTGTGCCGTACACCTTAATATTGTAATTCAAGAAATAAATATTTTGAATGACACTTGTAAACATAACCACATCGCTAGTGACGTGCTGAAACGCTGGCACGCTTGCACGGACTGTTTTTCTCAATATTAATATTAGAAATACTCTCGAATCTGTACCGCCAAGTTTACGCGAAATAATGTTCGTTGTGTTCTAGCGACAGATGGAGGTTAGTTCTTGTAATCAGCACCAGCATAAGACGGTGTGGTTTGGCATAGCTATTCGGCCCACTATACATTAAACGCAGCGGTATCACTTTCTGGTACGGGTTGGGGACACTGCCTTTCAGTGGTTACGTTTCGGAGATTCTTCTTTCATTTGAAGTGCCGCCTTGTGAGAGCGTTTCAATAACCTCGCGCTGTAGCCACTGTGTCTTGTCCTGCTAAAAAAAAACAAATAAAAGTGGCATTGCATCGAGAATGTCTACGACTTCAGGGAGTCCTAGTGCACTGAATTTATTTACTAGAACTGCAGAAGCCTCTCACACCAAACACCGCCATTTTCTGTCGAGTAAGGAATGCTGGCTGATGCACCCCATGTCAGCTTCGTTGCAGAACACCTCCTCACTCCTTATTGCTGGACTAGATTGTTCGAACTTCGTGCATGGGAAAAAAAAAGTAAACATAAGTATCAAGAGGTCCGGACGAAAGAATGATTGCTCACGAATACCTTTAATTCCGAACAGAGATACATTTTATCAGGGGAGCACCAGTGGGCGCTAACATATTTGAGACCGGATAACTGACCACACAGCAGTAGACTTTGATTGTCTGAATGCGTGTCAATAAAGAAAACACGACAAAAAACAATGTTCACTGCTGCGCAGGGCAACGTACCTGTCCCTCATACAAACAATTGTATTGTTTTTTAAGAAATATGGCAAGCCTGTACTGACGCATTTCAATGCCACAGAAGCTGTCCCTTTGGTGCAAGAAGCATGCCGGGTCGCTAATTGCCTAAGTGTTTTGGAGGGTCTATCAAATTCACTTGCGGTAGGGATGCTATTAGCCAAACAGGATGCGGCGGTAATGACAGAGCACGGGAGCAAGGGCTTTTATTAAGGAGAATTTCAGCAGATTTCCTAATACACTGCTGCTTCTGCGTGAGTCTGAAATATTTGTAATATCTGCGTACTCGAAAAAAAGCAAATATGCCTCATAACCTGATTAAGGGGAGCCACAGTACATTCGAAAAATTTGGAACATTTGTCTGTGCGATCGGTTGTATGCGCGATGCGTGGTGCGGTGTACATCAGTTAGGAGAAATGCCACTATATATTGACAGTTTTGATATATGCGTAATTACCTGGCTCATTGAAGCAAGTAAAGAAAAAATGCGGATCCCCCACCACGTGAGGATGTGCGGAAGCAAAGGCTTCAGTGGTATTTCTTTTTCCCCGAAAACAGTGTTCTTTCATATCGCGCATATATAAATACATTTGAGAATAGCAAATTGGACACATGTTTGTCGAGGAGCACCTTGTTCAAAATAAACATGTTGCGCTTGATCACATGCATACCACGCATAGCAACGCGAGAATGACCACGATAGTAGGACCACGACGCCATGATGACGACTGTAAGGCGATGGCGCTGCGACGACAACGAAATGACGATGACAGCATGGCGACAATGGCATCACTGTGCCAAATTCAAACAACGAAATTCAGAAGAACAAATAGTCCAAAAGACAACATACATAGAGTAAAATAAAACAAGAAATCTATTCTTATGCTTCCAAATACCGCAGTTCGTGCAGTTTTGCAAAACGATACCTTGACCTTGGGTCCACGACCTGTAATGCATCCCTCATTCATCATTTCTGTCGTCGAAGTTATTCTCTGTGTCACAGTGTATGGTTTCGCAAATCGAGGTAGCTAAACGGAACGACACTCTGATATTTATTCACACTGCTTCTAGCTCCCATCTATTTTGAAATCGCCAACAAAAATTTGACCTTGCGTTCAAGACCTGTGCTACGTCGTGCCTCCTCAATAACTGCTTTCGCCACAGCTTTTGTCATCGTTGTTAATAACAATGCGCAATCGCTATCGTAATACCGCCGTGTTGGTCCCCACCGGACTCGTCGTCGACGCGCTACCGGTAGTTTTGCTAGCGCTGCCAAAAATTCTACCTTAGAGTGGTTGTACACAAGGCTTTTTAATGCCTCATCGCTTTTAAAAACGAAGTTACTGGTGGGTAATCAAGCCAAGATGTTCGGTGTAATCGCAAGTGAGTTAGCGGGGAGAAAGCTGTCGCTATGGAGACTGAAACAGAGAGTGCCTACGGCGGGATTGGGAGCGGTGGACGGATACGTCAGTTTCTTCCAGCGAGGCAGCTGGCGCGTGTGCAGATTCTGCAACACGTTGACCTCGCTTCTTTGTCTCGCTCTCCTTTGTCTTTGTAGTCAGTGTCTCGCCGAGCAGACGAAGCGGGGTTGTAGCAGACGAAGCGGGGTAGCGGAAACGTAGATGGCTAAGAAAACTGACAGGACAAAGGATAACCTGCCAAACGGACGTGACGGGACGGCTCTGCGCTTGCGTGGTCCGAGTGACTGACCAATCTCGGTTTCCTTGGAGGTATCGATAGCGTTGAACAGAAAATAAACTGGTTAACATCACTCTTTACATGCACCCTGTTTTACATACAAGCTATTGCTTACATAGACCATTTTGAGCTCCCGCGGCGTCCTGGGACTTACATCGTAGAGACAACGGTCGGGAATGCGCGTCATCTGCTTGTGTCCTGTGCGAAGGCTGCTAACAAGAAGCCTGTGCACCTAGAAGATTTGTCGCTTCGCCAATATCGCTACAGCGATATATGTGTACTACTCGCTAATAAATCATTTACCCACAGTCAAATTTGCTTCTACATGGCTTTTACGCCTACTTCTCGTTCCCAAGTTTCTGCCCTGCTGGTTAGTACCGCTAGAGTGCAACGACTGAGCACTTGATTTCTCAGCGATAGTGGTGAGCTGCCGGTAAGGATCTCAGAGAACGCGTCATATGCTCGCCAAGTTATTACACTGCGAGAGCAGTGACAGCAGGAAACGGGGTTCCTTTTGTCGGTCGATTGGTGTGTGCCTTCCGGCGGACTAACGGCTCAGTTACCCTATCGCCAAGCACCAAGCCGAATTAGGGCAGAAACCATCCTCCGTATGATTACCTGAGTCAACTCGAAGCACCTTCTCCTGCACCTGGGGCAAAGGCCAAACAAACTCACGTCTTCGCGGGAAATTCAAACGCTCGTTGTGAAGCACCGCAAGCGCCGGCTGCGACGCCCCGACGACCGGAACCAGGAGCGGCCACAGACCCTACCCACCAAGCCAAAAATTCCTTTCCGACCAAGTGCTTTTGAAAGTACCCTCCTGCGTTTCGCAAGTGGTGGTCGTCCAATCGCCACGACTACGTCTCAGCGGCCCGTTCAGTGTCTGTCCGCTTGGCATGCCGCTGTTCTTGTGCCGCGCGTCGCGTCTTGCTGGCGCTCCACGCCCGCGCGCGTCTCGGCGGGGCCGTTGCATCGCCATCATGCCTCACCAATTCTGCATCGCACACTTGTGTAGTCCATTAGAGCCCTTGCATTGTTACACTTGTATTTTGTTTGACACTTTCGAGGGCTCCTTGCTGTACTTGCAAGTACAGAGGCCTGCGCCCGCTACACAGCGAACCTAGCGCATCCGAGCACTGTACCTGTACCGGCGAGGGGAGAAAGGAGGCGCCCAGTAAACTGCGGCCATCGAGTGGGCACTTGGGGACGTACGCGCATCGTTGCGAGCTCTGTGTCCTTGGACGGCGTCGCGTATGATCTTGTCTCTCATTGGACCAATAAAAGCTTCACGTGTAAAAAAGAAAGAAAAGTGTCCTTCTCCGCAAGATCAACTGCAAGCACAGTAAGTCTGAAGAATCCCCGTTATGATTTTACCGCGTGTAGAGAAACTCCCAGAAATAGAGTATTTACGTTAAACTTACAAGAGCAGGCTCATCAGAACCAAAGGTGAGAACAACCTCGCGGCAAGAACCAGGGGGCCATTCCTCACAGAAGTATGATTTTTTTTTTCGATATAAGGCTACCAGTGAGCCCATATCTGTTCTTTGGCACCAAACAATTCATAAGTCAGGCGATATTAACCTACAATGTAACTACAGACCAATTTTACTTACCCGCACATCATGTAACATTTTGGAACACATTATTCTCAAACACTTAACCGCATATTTCGAAGAACATATTCTAGTAGATGTTCCACACGGTTTTAGAAGAGGTTTATCGGCAGTCACTCAGCTAACAGAGGTCGCACACGATCTCCCTTTAACTATAAATAATCACAATAAAACTTGCCTACTTTTACTTGATTTCAGTAAAGCCTTTGATTGAGTGTGCCATACTAAACTAGCTGCCAAAATTACAGCTGTGAATGGCAATGGACCCATCACTGCATAGATAAAAAAACTTCTTATCTCACCGATCCCAATTCGTCGTCATCGGATACATCCCATCTGCTCCGGTTCCTGTCACATCAGGGGTCCCACAGGGCTCAGTAATAGGTCCGCTGTTATTTATGGTTTTCATCAATGACATTACAAATAACATTGATTGCAAAAATTATTCTCTTTGCAGACGACTGCATAATATGCAGAGAAATACGTAATCACGAGGATCAAGTTGTGCTCAATGATGCACTAGCAAAAATAAACGAATGGTGTGGTAACTGGCAAATGAGCGCTAATACAAACAAAACGGCTTGTATGACAGTAACAAGAAAAAAGAACCCATCGCTTTTCCACTACAAATTTAACAGCAGCCTCGTAACTAGAGTTCAGCAGCATAAGCATCTTGGTTTAACGATAACTTCCGACCTTAACAGGACATCACATATTACGAACTTTACTTCTTGTGCATTACGAAAACTCTTTTTTCAAGAGGTGCCTGCGGTTGGCACCAACTAACGTCAAACTTTTAACTTACATTACATTTGTGAGAACTGCCCTTGAGCATGCTAATGTCCAACGGTTCCCGTACACTAAAACAAATGTATCTAAACCGGAAAGCATCCAGAGAAAGGCAATTAGGTTTATCCATCGAAAATACCGGCGCAGCGATTCCCCAACTCTTCTACTAACACAGTCAGGGCTTGCAACTTTAGCTGTTCGAGCAAAACGAGCTCGTCTAAAACTTCTGCATCAAATACTACACAACCGACTAAAAATAAATGCCTCTGCATACGTTACATTTTCCAAATCCCGCGTACTTCGTCATAATCATCCATATAAACTAAACGAGTTTTCAGGGTCTTCCAGCTCTCCTCATTTCGTGAATTTGTTAGACTCTGCCTTGAACTGTTGTTTCCACCTTAACTGCGATAGAGATGGAGTCTGACGCGCGTCCAATGGACTGGCCAGTGCCCGCGGCGGTTGCCTCCAGGAAGCGCAACGGCACCGAGAGCGACACTGGCAGCGACGACACGATGTAGTGCTATGTCAGCAGTGAAGATTCTTGTGACGACACCTTCGAGCTGGTGCGGAGTCGTAAAGCAAAGCGCAGATTTCTCAGTGCATCATCGAATTCGAGTGAGTCCCACCGTGAGATCTTCGCGCAATACCAAGGAGCTCACCATCCGGTTCGCGCCAGTTCTCTCCCCCGACAACCTGAGGCGCCTCAACAGGCAAGCTGTGTCTTCACATCTAGAAGCGCTGGTTCCAAATGAAATCAAAGACATCAGAGGGAACACCCGTAAGAACGTCCTAGCGATTGACGTAGAACACACGGCTGCGTTGGATTCTTCGCGCAATGTCACGGAACTTGACGGGATGAAAGTCCGCCCTCTTATTCCGCTGGGCAAACAAGTCAGAAGTGGCGTAATTTATGATGTTGACGAGACCATTGTCGACTCCGATCTGTCGATCTTAATCAAACTAGCTACAGAAAACACCATCATCACAAACGCGTTCCATCTCGGCACGTCACGGTGTGTCAAAATCATATTTAAAGGCGAATCCCTACCATCGCATGTAAAAGTGGGCCACTTCCGACACGCAGTTCGCCCCTTCATGCCAAAACCGCTGCAGTGCTGGAAGTGCATGAAGTTTGGGCATGCGAGTAGTGTGTGCAAGAACACTACCGTCTCTTCTCGCTGCACTGGGCCCCACACCACTAATATGTGCGAGGCCAGTGTGCTGAAGTGCACAAACTGCAGCGGCCCTCACGATGCATCCTCGAAGGAATGCCCTTTAATTCGGAAGGAAATGGCAATATTGAGGAAAATGCTTAGAGATAACTCGTCTCACCGAGGAGCAGCAACATCTATTAGGCGGCGACGATCGCGTCGCCGACGTCGATCGCGAACCTCCAAAGCCTCTGCAGAGCGCCAGCCACGTACATTGCCACCCACTCTTCCGCCCAGGCCAAACGCAGTCAGCTCGAAAGATAGAGCGGCATCGAACAGCACAGGTGCTGACGCTTGGCCTGCACTCCCGATGCTACATGCCCCTACTGAGCGAAATCAGAGTTCTACAGCAAGGAATACCTCGTCTGTTCCTGATAAATTGTCGGACCAGAATCAACAAGTTGTTGTGAAGATCAGCTCTGTGATGAGTGCTATTCTTGTTCATCTGGACAAGCTACAGACACCCACAGCTCGAAGTGCGTTACAAGTGCTGGATGCCATAAATCCGGTTCTTGCGAGCCTTCAGAAGTCCAGTGCTTGAGAACTTCTATAGCAGAAACATGGCTCGTCGACAACAACAGTGATCGTTCCGGGATGATGTCAGAAGTGCCTCCATATTTCAGTGGAATGCGTGAGGCCTAAGGTCACGTATTTAGGAATTTCGACAGTTCGTGTTCGACAACATCTTTCCTATAATACTGGATATCTGTGAACCGAACGTATCAGCCTCGATAAGACTATGAGGATATGAACCTTTTGTTTCAACCACGTGTGTCCGTCGTAGTAAGATTCTGGTTTACATTCGCAAAGACCTTACGTATTTTTCCCAACCCCTAGCGCCACACGACGGTAACCAATACGTCTGTGTTACTGTGAAAAGAAGAGGCTGTCTTTTAGTCTTATTGGCGCCTACCTTTCCCAAACAAGTCAGTTTAATAGCAAAATACTAGAAGATATTATTGATCGTACTGCCGGTCCTTGGATAATAACAGGGGACTTCAATGCTCACCACCATATATGGGGAAGCTCCAGGATGAATTCGAGGGGCAGGTCACTAATATCCTTTGCATCAGGCCACAACCTGTCGTCTAAATGACGGAAGCCCGACATTTCTGCGAGGAACAACGTACAGCAGCTGCGTTGACTTAACTTTGGTGTCACGTTGCCTGACTTCGAGCGTGCAGTGGTTCACTGATATTGAAACATAAGGAAGTGATCACATTCCGATCTATGTGAGAATCGATGGACTAGACGCCGCATTAGCGGTTGTATCTCGCCAAATCGACTGGCCAGTCTTTCAAGATCGTGTAGAAGACACATTCAAGAAACATATCGCACGCAAATTGGACGACATAATTATACACGCAATGCAAGATTGCACGCATTGCTTCACACATTCATCAAAGCGTACAGAGAATGACATTTAGTTGGAATGGCTTCGTGCACTACGTCGCCGAGCTGAAAGGAGGTGCAGGCGCATGAAGTCAATTCTTGACCTCAGAGAAGCTCGGCACATGCCAAAGAAGATAAAGCGCCGAATGGATGAGCTAGCGGTTTAAAGATTGAAATGCTTTTGCGAGTCACTGGACCTCCGCAAGCAATCATCCCGTGTGTGGCGTGCCCTACGGTGTCTTAGCTCAAGCCCACAGAAACGACGCCCTTTCAACGCCCTGGCTCTCTATAAAAACCGTCGTGAGATAGAAGTTGCGGAAAAATTTTCCTGCGAAGGTCGCCGGCGGCACAGTTTTCGTCTTTGACATGACTTTAGGCGATATCCCCGGTCCACGAGATACAAGCATGGACGCTTCATTCTCTATGAAGTAGTTAGAAGCTCCTATGGCGCTCTGTAGGTGTTCGTCTTCACCAAGGCCCGATATCATAACATATACTGCTTTGCGCCACCTAGGTCAAGCAGCACGAAGAGAACTCCTCAGCCTTTTCAATAGTTCATGGCGAGATGGTGTCGTCCCAAAGGAATGGAAACGTAGCCGTCTGATACGGCTACTAAAAACAGGAAAGTCACCGCACGAACTGGCATCTTACCGGCCTATAGCTCTTGCCAGCTGCGTCGAAAAGCTCATGGAACGTATGATCCTCATTCGTCTTGAATGGTACCTTGGACACAACAAAATTTACCCCGACTCAATGGCGGGATTTCGACGAGGCCCTTCATCGATTAATAGTGTCATCGCTCTAGTATCATCTGTACAATAGCAAAAATCTCGGAAACGATTATCAGTAGCACTCTTTCTTGACGTGAAAGACGCTTACGACAACGTTTCCCATCAAACCATTCTAGACGCACTTTTGGCAGTTGAACTAAGAGGGCGAGTAAATCAATGGATGAGAAACTACTTGACACAAAGGTCCTGGTTCGTGCGTACGGAAGATGGTCCGACTACTAACAACTACACATGCCGCGACGTTCCCCCAGGCGGTGTTCTAAGCCCTATTCTTTTCAACCTCGTTCTTCTTGGGCTGGCCAAATCCCTAATCGAAACAGTGAGTGTTTCAATCTACGCCGACGACATCTGCACCTGGACATCAGCGGTCACTCACCTGCAGATTCGCGCAAGGCTACAAAAAGCAGTAACAGAGGCATTTGACTATCTTCACACACAAGGCCTTACCATCTCAACAGAAAAATGTGCGTTAGTCGCTTTTACGCGAAAAGTGATGTCTGGTTATCCAATATGCATCAATGGCCCGCCTGTCTGCTACAAGAGAAATCATCGGTTTTTGGGTGTCATTGTTGACCGGGACCTCTCTTGGAGCCCTCAGTTTGCCCGCTTGCAGAAGAGGCTCACATCTATTGTTCACGTCTTCAAGTTCATCGCCACCAAAACATGGAGATGGTCATTGGGCTCCATGCCACAGATATATCGAGCACTTTTGATCGGATTCCTACGCTATAGCTCTCCCGTGCTTGCTAAGACATGCAATTCAAATCTTCGAGGACTTCAGAGCGCGCAGGCGCCGGCACTACGTGTTTGCCTAGGCCTTCCGCGGGGCGCCTATACAGCAGGAAGCATTACAATGGCTCAAAATCATCCGATCATGACTTACATCAGCACGGACACGCTTAGGGCACATGTTCGTCGTGTTTCACGTATGCAATCAAGCTCTCTTGCCTGCCTGCCAGAACGACGACCACAGGCGTCCTTCTCCAACGAGGTCAGCACCCATTGTGCCTCCCTAACATCGGGCTTCACACCCTCAGCACGTTCAACCACAGCTTTGTGGTGTTTAAAACAACCTAAAGTGCGTCTTACGGTTCCAGGCATAAGAAAAAAGACCAAACTGCCTACCTTGGCCTTGAAACAAGCAGCTCTAGATTGTTTGCACACTTTCTACTTTGACCGAGTCCACATATATAGGGATGGCTCTTCCACCCAGATCAGCTCCACAGGTGCAGTTGTGATACCATCACGATCACTAAGCATCCGATACAAGATTTCTAACTTGACAGCATCGACCGGTTCGGAGCTTGTTGCCCTCCGAGGTGCCGTTGATTATATTAACCACCAATCGGCTAATTGGTGGGCAACATTCTGCGATTCGAAGGCGGCCTTACAATGTCTTCTGTCATCTCTTCGTCGCAGGTCCTGTGAACAACTTGTGCTGGAGATACGATAAATGCACCATCACATGATCGCGAAAGGGCACAACGTCGTGTTTCAGTGGCTGCCTGGCCATTGCGGTATCTCCGGCAACGACGTCGCGGACGAAGCTGCTAAGAAAGCACACGAAGGAGCAACCCTTGTTGCTGCACCTTTATCGCGTACTGACGCAGCCCAACACTTAGGCAAGCTAGCGCACCGTATGGCATTGGAGGAGTGGCACAGACCTGAATTCACTCAACATCGATTGTATTCCCTCGATATATCTATGCAACTGCGGCTGTTACCAGGGCTTCCGCTTAATGAGGAAACAATGCTGTGCCGCTTACGCTTGCGCGTCGCATTCACCAATACGTATACGTTTTTGATTGGAATGGCTGATAGCGCCGAGTGCAATGCCTGCGGTGTCGAGGAAACTATAGCCCATCTACTGTGCTACTGCCCATTTTTGAATATGAAAGACAAGATCTCTGCACAGCTCTCAGCCAGTTAGATAGAAAACTGTTCACCTTGAACAAGATCTTGGGACCATGGCCTCGCATATCGCAGCTACAAAACGCCACAAAGGCGCTGCTGCGATATTTGAAAGCTACAGGATTGAGCCAGCGTTTGTGCTCCGGACTGAGTGACCGAACGATATCGCCAGTGGACTTTCTCTTCTTCTTTTAATCTTTCCGTCCCCTTTTCCCATTCCCCAGTGTAGGGTAGCCAACCGGGCTCAGTCCTGATCAACCTCCTTTCCTTTCATTTATAATTTGCTCTCCCTCTTCGCAATAACGAAACTTTTCAGTCTTCCTTTTCCCCCCGTGTTGTTCGCTAGTGGAGTAACCTAGATGCATCTAGAACTAACACAGTATCGCAGACTGGTTTTCTTAAGGTGTTAGAAGATGAAATAAGTAGTTAGGAAAAAATAGTTCTTATGCACATATCATCGTCAGAATTTTCATCTTCAGAACTATAGCTAAGCATTTACCTCCTCTGTTTCTTTCTTTGTTTTTATAACATTGTACTAATGTTTACGTACATGTAACCTGAAGTGTACTATTTCTGTGAGTTTGTCTTGTTATTCCAAAACAGCACTTATTTTCAGACTTTCAGGCCACATATTTAAACAAATAAAACAATTTAACGAACATACATAATGACATTTTATTATTTCCCTTTAATTCAGTTGCAGTTCTCAGCTTGCGACGAATTCTTTTTTTTTAACAAAGCATCCTCTACCGAAGCCAGCACTGAAGTTGGGAAGCTCGCCCAGGCAAGTCTAGATGTATGCAAAGGGGAGCTCTCCGGAATGGCCGAGGAGAGGACCTAGTCTGTGACAACTCCGAACTTGTATTAGTAATCGCTTTCTTGCCCATTTTATAATTATCACACTTAAATAGCGTATGAGTATGTCCTATTTTTTTTTCTTCCTGAGATTTCTAGGTTACTCTCATGCGCATTAAATTACATTCCTGCGAATGGAATGAAGTAAATAACTTTCATCGTTATGGGGCCCTAAAACGTAAAACTGTTCCAATGTTTTTATTTCAATGTCCTGACGTCAAATTTGCGTAACCGCCGACGCAAGCATCGGGCGGTCACACACAGGGTTGTCTGAACAAACCAATCAAGTGCTCCCCTCATTCATAGGAGGTCACCTTTGTTTGCTTGAATAACATTGCCTGCACTTAGCGGCTTGTCTTATCTAATTGACTCACAAGAGGAGAGGAGCATGCTCAAGTGGAGAGAGATTCGATGGGGCTGAGCCACTGCACTGAATATCGATGACCGGATGAAGAGGGTGGTGCCGGCGTCTGCGATTGGTCCACTTTCTTTTACTTAGCTTGCGGTGGCTCGTCGACAATCGCGGCGGCATGCAGCGGAAGCTTAAGAATGACGCTAAAACGGATCGTCAGCAAAGGAGAGTTGGCAGAACGAGGTCGTAAACGTGCCGAAAGTTCCCAAAAACGTTACACAGCCACGTGAAAAGTTTTATTACACGAAATAAACCCATGCTCTCCGGCAGGGGCGAGTAGCCAGTGCCGGAGCGATCAGCGGAAGCCATTTTTATTCATTTCCGAACGGGGCAGCCTACAGCTATTCAGAAGAAAATTCAGTTTTGTTCGGCATATTAATGCATCTGTAACGCGTACACGCCACTTTGACACCGTAAGTTTTTGCGGTTTTGTGGCGTCGCGTGGAAGGGAGGTGAAGTGGGTGCAGCCACAAAATTTTGACCAATAACCGAGGGCTAATGGCAAAAAGGCGTCGAATCAGAAATAACTATTTTTGTTTTGTTCGGTCAAATTATGCATAATCAGTGTGTACAGGTCATATCAGATTGGGAGCTATCGCGGTTTTCGTGACGTCGCGCGACAGACAAGTGAGGGGGGCCCAAAAAGTTTTTGACCAATCGTGGTGGGCTGATTGCAGAATTGGAATAGAAAAGCTTGGTATAGTTTTACGTTGTAACGCTCATGGTTTCTGCAATGTATTCTCATACATTCTCATTCCAATCACGTTTTCACAACGGAAAAAAGTTCGCTATTCATGCGTTACGCAAATGTATGCGAAAAAGTTGCCCAACAATATCGTTTGTTCAACAGAAGTACACGCAACTGCGACCACTTCCTTAAACTCATCAATCTTCCTTAACAATCAATGTTTGCTCAACAAATATAACCAATGTTTCAAGACCACCAATGGGAAGAATACACGTAAGACAATGACCATAACGAATCCGGGGCTGTGTAACGTCTTCGTTTCTTCAAGGTGGCTGCACTCTTCAGATGACGTCGGAACAAACGCATGGCAATGAAGCGTCTATCTGGCCTATACGTTCTCATCGGCGTGGCTTGCGTTCATGGTGTGGTATTGTTAGTTGTTTAATTCAACCGGGCCGTTCAAATACTCATTTTGGAATTGTTTTCACTGGGGCGCACTGCGTTGGTGATTCATTTAAAATCGCCGTTTTTAATACTGACGTTTTTTATTGAGTTAGACGTTGAACTCACCCTTCGTAACTTTGATTTACCGCATTCAAACGCTAGAATGTAAAATTAACTATGCTTGTCATCGCTGCACAAGGTCGTTGCAAGTGCAAACATATCTGTTTTCCTAATTATGCCACTCACTGAGAGTTGACTTGCTGAAGAAAAATGTGAGATTCACGCTTTAAGTCAACTTGGTGTTCGCAAATTTGGTAAGATATTTAGGATTGTTTTTTCCAACCTCTCCTCAACTCCTTCATTTCAGTGTAGTAGAGATTTGCGTTCTCCTAAAAAAGGGAGCTTCAAAACTAAATCTGTTACTTGGAATGTAAGATAAAGAAGGTGCAAAGGTGCATGCGTTCACTTTTGTTTCGTGACTAAGTGCTTTAGAAACCTGATTTATTGTTTTCACCTCATCCTGATGCAAAAAGTAAAGATTGTGCACTTGAGTATGTTCGTGACTGTATCTACTAATGAGTGCGCCCGCCTCTATTATTCGTTAGGTTTCAGCAGCCAGCCGTTCAACCCAATTGCGGCGATCTTTACTGCCTATATTTTTGAAAACAGCTCCTGCGCGTCAAGCTGACGATTTTTAAAATTTATTTAGAAGTTCTTCACTGAACAAACAAAACCATATTCCACAAATAGCGAAAATTATGTTTTACGACCTCCTGCGGCATTTATCACCTGTATGCACCTTGTAAAACACTAAATATTGTGTGACGTGTACGACCGCATCAGCACAGCTGATAACAGGGCGTTCATGAATATTCCATTCACGAGGTATGGATAATGCAAAATGAAAACTTTCAGCTCTATTGCTGGAGTTACGCGAAGAAGCAGTTATCTCTTGGCAATAATTCGTTTCCCTCTTTTCTCGGGGCATTTGTCGCTAAAATGACGTCAAAGCCAAGAGATGTCACTCCTCGTGTTGAAGATGAACACCAGGAGTGAGGGAAACATGCATTCCATGTCTTGAGCCCCTAGTTTGGGAGCTGGTACAAGGATCTGCCGGCTCGAATACCTCTGTACAAATTTCGTCACATGGGTTATCATAGCCTACCCGTTTTATTGCGTTTCAATTTTTTTTATCTACCGACACTAATAGGTTTATGGTACATAGCCATAGTCATTAAAAAAAAGTTGGCTACTGCTGTTCCCTATTTTTAATGATCAAGCGGCAAGCGCGTTCAGGCTAGCTTGTTCTACTAGATCAAAATGCACCAGCCGAGAACGTTTCATTATTAACAGTTATACGATAAATATTTATAACGACTGAGCAGGAAACTACTTATATTGTAGCGCATGTTAGTGCTCCGAATGTGAGCAAGTTGAATTGAACTTTATTTATGAAGAGTAGTGTCGTCTATCAATTGTCAGTAGTTGAGATCCTTCAGCAAATGGAGGCAATCATTTCATCCTCTCACCTTGATCTTATAATTTCGCCGGGCAAAAAAAAATTCATGAAAATCAATAGGCAGTAAATGCTTTCACGTTGAAGGTCCATTCCGCCACGTATTACTTACGGATGTGACTTGTGGGTGGGATTTGGTGCACATTTACAGCCATTCCAGAAACAACGCAATCGATGTGCTGGAAACCACCGGTTCTCGGCAACTGCCCGTCCTTAAAGAACGTTTGGTATTTTCACTATCAGACCAATGCGTGCGTAAAGTACAAGGACAACGAATGCGGCATCGGATACAACCAGTTCATGTCGAAAGAAAAATGTGACGAAGCTTGCCAACGTAAGTGCACGCTCCATTTACGTTTCAATATAGACGAGAAATTTGGGCACTCTAGGCAGGTTCGGCTTCTGCACGTGTTTTCTAACCACTTGCCTCCTTCGATCATAGATTGGGGATCTGTGATCACTTGATCAGTAAGCAACACAAACGATAGCGGTAGGTCTGCATGAACTGCAAGTTAAACAGTTTTTGCTTGGGTTCTGTGTCGTTCTGGTCAAAAATGACTATATATAAATATATATCCCATATGTTGCGATCTTGACTCGTTACCAGTGAGAACAAAGAGACAATTTGATACTTGGGCCTGCATGAGGTTTACGCCGTGCGATCGGAAAACCTGCATTTCGTGTCATAAAGTTCCACTACTCAATATATAATAGCACAGCCTAAAAAAACAATGTACGAAACAGAGGAATAAGCTGATCAAGGATCTGTGATCACTTGATCAGTAAGCAACACAAACGATAGCGGTAGGTATGCATGAACTGCAAGTTAAACAGTTTTTGCTTCGGTTGTGTGTCGTTCTGGTCAAAAATGTCTATATGTAAATATATATCCCATATGTTGCGATCTTGACTCGTTACCAGTGAGAACAAAGAGACAATTTGATACTTGGGCCTGCATGAGGTTTACGCCGTGCGATCGGAAAACCTGCATTTCGTGTCATAAAGTTCCACTACTCAATATATAATAGCACAGCCTAAAAAAAACAATGTACGAAACAGAGGCATAAGCGGTTGTCTGTTCAAGTATTTTGGATAGTGTTTTATTATTTAGAAGCCTAATCATTCGAGTGAACGTTTTAAAAGCTTTTTCTGCAAGAAATACTCAATATGTTCGACGTTCGTGCATGCGTTATTTCGGTGCGTAATGTCAACTTTTGTGGTGTATGCATTTTACAGTAGTTGCTTTCTGCTACCTATTCCTGGTTTTGACAATGACGCTTCCTTTCGACATTATTCGACTTTCCAATCTTCATCGTACATAAGCGTCCGCTTTGCGATAAATATTCGGTTCTGACTACACCGCTTGTCGTGCGTCCTCGCCGAGTCTTTCTGCACGTCCAATTGCACTGCCTAAATCAGCTTTGAATCTACTCCAATACGTCAACCGGTTTGTCCTTTTTTTTGCTTGAACCACAGGGGCTCTACAGCTGCCCTGATTTAGCACCAGCGTTCTATAGCCTGGGTACGTACGCGCTATTCAGTATCCACGTGACTATAGACGGTGCACATAGCTGAAGTCATTAGACTACTTCAAGCGTTGAAAGGCCTGCCTTTGTCTAGATTATTCATACTTTCAGTATATTTCTACAGGATAAACTCCAAGTTTTCTTTCGCCGTTAAGAAGGCACACAGGGTTCTGGCGACAGCTTGTACATCTTTATCCGATCTCTACAAAATGGCACAAGCGTTTCCTGGCGCGGCTATTGCTAAAGGCCGTATAAGACAGCAACCATTTAGGTAGTACTAACTTTAAGCTAAGTACGCTGGTTGTAAGGCCTTACCGAGCGAGTCGGCACATTCGTTTGATATTTACTAAATTTTAAAAATTTTGTTTATTGAGTACAGTCATAAATAAAAACGCATGATGAAAATGTGAACGCTGTCAACACTAGCGAGGTCAGGCGATACATCATGGCAGTGTTCCATGGATTGAACATATAAAAAGATATTTCAAGAGTGGACTCACGAAACGAAAATCGTGTTCTTTAATTCTACAGCCAATTCTGGAGATGTTATCATCGTGGTTTAATCTACATCTCTTATTAAAAATATTGAATTTTGTACAAGAATTTCAACCTCATGTTTTAACTGTAAGGTTTCTTTGCCTGCAATTTTACGGTTTGGCCTGGATCGGTCCGGTTGTTGCTCGTGTTCTCGCCGAGTAGATTCGCATTCGCGTGAAAACATCGAAATGCTTTCGGCTGCGGGATTAAAACCATCGCATCCGACTGCAACAGCCCGATGCCATAACCATTTGTCCATGATTGAAATATTTTTCCTTTCATACATGGAAAGCCACACGTGGAAACCGCACAAACAAAAATTAAAAATCGCAAGATCTCACACGAGAATACTTTAAAAACAGACAAGCGTACGAATGCCATTAGGAATCTCGATCAAATCTAGCGGCTGCTCTAGAACAGCATACACATTTCTTACATGGCGTGCAGGCTCACAAAAGAAAGGATCTTGCATATCTTGGGTTTTCATCACGCCTATAGTACATTCTGCTTCAAAAAAGGCTAAACAAGCCATGAAGTATACGATCGTCTCATAAGGCAGGTCAGCGGGATTCACAAATGCCAAAGTGTGAATCGTGTGTGGTTATGTCTATATCTTTCATAGGTGTCCTATGTAGGATTTCTCGAAAAAAGTCAGCGTCCCGATAATGAACAAAACAGTGATCAATTGTTTACCTGACGGACTTGTATGAATGAGCCGTATGCGTGGTCTCGGGGGGGAGGTATTTCGCCTGGCTAACGCCCTTAAAGTAAACAAAGAACATGGCGGCGCTGCGTTGTCTTATGGGCGTGTATCTGGGCTGGCTAGCGTTCGTAAAGTAAACAACAAAGATGGTGGCACTGCGTAGTCTCATAGGGAGTATCTCGGCTGGCTAACGTCCATAAAGCGGACAAAAAAGATGGCGGTGCTGCGTGGTCTCGTAGAGGGGTATCGGGGCTGGCTAACGTCCGTAAAGTGAACAAAAAAGATAGTCACACTGCGTGGTCTCATAGGGGAGTATCTCGGTTGGCAGACGTACGTAAAGTGAACAAAGAAAGATAGCGGTGCTGCGTGGTCTCATAGGGGCTATCTGGGCTGGCTAACGTCTGTAATGTGGACAAAAAAGATGGCTGCGCTGCTTGGTCTCACAGGGGGGTATCTGGGCTGGCAAACGTCCATAAAGTGAACAAAAAAGATGGTGGCACTGCGTGGTCTCGTGGGAGGGGGGGGGGGTATCTGGACTGGCTAACGTCCGTAAAGTGAATAAAAAAGATGGCTGCGCTGCTTGGTCTCATAGCGGGGTATCTGGGATGGCTAACGTCCGTAAAGCGAACAAAATAGATGGTGGCACTGCGTGGTCTCATAGGAAGTTTCTCGGCTGGCTAACGTCCGTAAAGTGAATAAAAAAGTTGATGGCACGGCGTTGTCTCATAGAGGGTATCTCGGCTGGCAAACGTCCATAAAGTGAACAAAAAAGATGGTGGCACTGCGTGGTCTCATAGGGGGTATGTCGGCTGGCTAACATCTGTAAAGCGGACAGAAATGATGGCTGCGCTGCGTGGTCTCCCAGGGTGTTCTGGGCTGGCTAACGTCCCTAAAGTGAACCAAAAGGATGGCGGCACTGCGTGATTTCGTAGTGGGGGCGAGGAATCTGGGTTGGCCAACGTGTTCAAAGTGGACGAAAAAGCTAACGAGACATAGTACAGCTCATAAAAAAGAAAGGACGCGCGATTGCACCACGCGCCGCACCTGCGCAGTGGGCGAGTGCACCCGCGTTGGACGCCGTTGCTGGCAGGTGCGTCTGCCGTCGTCTGCCCTCAATGAAACGGCGCGGCAGTTGTGGCGGTAAAACAGGAGGGTGGTGGTCGTGGTTGCAGCGGCGGTGTGTAACAACCGGATTGTACTACATTGCAGAGGTAGACCATTGCAACAGTTGCAACTCCAACAAAAACGAGGAAAATGCGAAAACCACGCATTGTGCGCACAGCCTAAGAACAAGCCGAGTACGAGGAGAGATGTTAGCAGCAGAAAAGATTACGTTTTAGATTACAGATATATATGCTAAAGTAATGGCTACGAAATCTGTGCCATGATATTTAACGCCTGTTAGCTGGGCAGCCATGGCCAAATATAGAAAATGTAGCATCCCTTAATTGCATGTGTTGCTGTGCCGCTCACAGACAGAGGGACAGAGGAAGAGGGAGAGAGAGGGAGAGAGAGAGAGAGCTGGTACTCTTCTAGGATTAACAAACAGCGCTGCCGGCGGAGCCTACCAACATAGATAACCTTACGCTGGTTTATTCCTTCAGTAAACACAAAGCGTAAAATGTCGTACAACAATCTCTTCGGGTAGCAGCAGTGACCCGTCAACCGCACCAAAATTCTGATGATGATACCTTCACGGGACACACATATTCACTTTTCTATAGATAGGACGCCCAGAGTCAACATGTCGCGTTTTTCTCTTGTCCTCGTGGCTGAAAAATTCGCGGTGGGCAGCTGTGGTAGCAGTGCCTCCCGATACGAAGCAGTGATGTGGCAGAAGCGAAGCGGTAGGGAGGGGCGGGGGGGGGGGGGGCATAGCGTGCTGTCACATCAACTCCCCTGCGTAGTATGCATGCATACGGGTTGATAGAAATTCGTGAATCACATCCGACATCCATAAGAGCTTATCTATGTAGCGAAGGGCGGTCGCACAAGTTGTCGACGCCTTAGGGGGCACTGTGGATGTGCGGCCATCGGAGTAAATATTTGCCAGTCGATGAAAACGCGAACGTCGCTCTCTGATGCGCAGAGTGTAGGCCTCGTCGTCCCGATGGACCACCCGGTAGGGTCCAGTGTAGCGCGGCTGGGAAAAAAGCAAGGATGCCCGTATACTAAAGAAAGGCGGGCCTACATGTTGTGAACTTCTTGAAAACCAAGGGCGATGGCTCAGCGAGACTGCCGGGGGTGACGTACCGTAGTTGGTCATGGTGCCTTGAAGCGGGCCCCGGAATCGCTGGGGTTCGCTGTGACCGGGTAAAACGTTGGTGACGATAATTCTACGGGAAGGCATAGTGTTTCCCCGTAGACGACGCCTGCAGGTGTCGCCTGATCGTTTGTCGCCTGAGGTGGCAGGCTGACCTCGGGCGAAGGCTAGGAGAGCCTCGAGCCAGGTTTGGTCGAATTGGACATGGCGGCTTGAAGATAGCGACCTCTGGTCGCTATCTTGTACGCGTGTGAGAAGCCGACGTTCGGTTTCGGCTCACGTGATTTGCATAGATTAGTTTACGCCATGATATCGGCGTGGCCTGGACAATTGTGTGATGTCAAACCGAACATCGGCTTTTCGAACGCGTGCAAAATAGCGGCCCAGCAGGTGAAAACGTTCGCTCACCTTGTTGGCTCAAGGATGGTGACTGGTGGGCCTGAATCGCTCATAACCAATAAAGGGGTCTCGGATTTTGAAACGTTCAGATTCGAACTGCCGTCCTAGATAGGTTGTGGCGTGACGAAGCGGTGCGAAACACGATGTGCTGCCGGCGACCAAAGTTGACGCAACGTCTTTTGCGGTGAAGCTTTTGAGGAGCCAGACTACGAGCCCTCGAGCTAAGCCTTCTGAGCAGTTGCACTATGCCCCGAGTTACGAACTGGCATGCCGAGTGTATATATATATATATATATATATATATATATATATATATATATATATATATTTATGTGTGTGTGTGTATGTCTCAGCACTAATTTTGGTATTTCCATTGAACTACTACAATTAGGTATTTATTAACCTCAAAATGTCCTAGACTTTAATGAGAAGCTTCTTTTCAGGCCCGAAAGGACAGAAGCAAGAGTTGTGTTTAAGGAACACGATTACTGGCAGCTGTCAACCAAAAACGCGTGCTTGGTATCATGATCCTCAAGATGGCTTCTGTAAAATGTTCAACCACGGTGAATGCGGAAGAGGTGCAAACCATTTCGCAACAGAGCAGAAATGCCTCGAGACTTGCAAACGTAAGTGATAATTTTTCTGGCAACGCTACATAACTAACACACTGTAGCCCAACCACGCAAATAGTTCCAATTATGTAGTTACCGCACGAATACTTTCATTATTTCATATTGTAAGCAATGCAAAGAAACTGGGACGCGGTTCTATTTGCTCTTTTTATAATTTTAGGCGTTTAACAATATTTACTCTTTAACATCGCCAACTGTTCAAGGCGTCACTACACACAATTTATCGGAACCTTGATGTGACTCACAAAAATTTTGAATACGTGTTGTGAAACGTTTTGTCTCTCATGACGCAAAATGCAATCTAACAACAGGCACAGCATAATATTGAGCATTCAAAACTTACAGTCATCCGGAACAGGTCATAATACTGTAACACGTGTAAACATTCTCTTAAAAATCAGTTAATCCAAACAGCACACTTGCGGGGGGTGCTGTTGAGAGGCTGTTGTTTATGCACTAAGATTCTGATGAGTCGTGAGAACTTATCGCAGATCATATAATACTGGTGTGGTTGGGTTTGTTTTCCTTCGGGGTTAGATTAGGGGTTTCATGGCGTCAGTGTGCAGAAATATCATCATGTTGGCCGATCCTGATGATAGTACTGAAAGGGTCCAAGCTCAATAGTACGTAACCCTGTGGGCTCAAAGAGTTCCCAGGCACAAGGGTAACAACAGATGTTTAAAAAAACGGTTTGCACGACTTTTTCAAAAAAGGACTGTTAAATAATTCATGAGCCGTTACACTTTGTGAAGGCGCGTGACCAGCGAAGCTGCTTAGTGCAGGAAATGAAGGTGACTCTGAACCTTGAACAAAGGTAAGAACATATTTATTGTACGGATCTGTGGTTCACGTGATGCTATAGGTACGCACATAGATTCACGTATCACCTCTGTTATTAAATGTATCTGTCACGCAAAGACAATGAATAGCTTATACCCCCGCAAGCGCTGCCTTGGACCCTTTCTGCACTACTACCAGGATCAGCCAACATGAAAATTTCTACACGAACACGCCATGAAATCCCGGGTCGGAGCTATTTAATAAAGCTTCGCTGTGGAAATTCTCGGCAACGACTGCGCGAACGCGCCCGTGCTACTTTCGTAATTGTCGTCTTCTTCCTCAACTGTTTCCGTTTTGCAAAAAACTATCAGCAACAATGGCTCGAGCGTCATCGTCCCCTTGCAGCGCTGGCTCGTTAGCGCCACTCGATGCACACGCGTTCGTCATCGTTGTCTCCATCCACAGATGGCTCCATGGCCTCCCATCATACTAGTGCAGAATTTCACTGCTATTTTTACAATGTTACCGAAAAAATTAACTGGACTTGCTCAAGTTTTTCGCTTTCTGGCTGGTATGAAGTGGGGCCATTTGAGCCTTCGCAACTCTGGCTGCATCAGGCTCTGTACGTCGGCTACATTCGGTATAGCCGGCCTGTTTTATCAGGTATGAGCCCGTCATGTTTGCGTACGCTGGAAAGAGCTCAGGCACAGATGCTGAGAACGTGTCTTGGAGTTCGACGCTGCACCTCACTTTAGGATACAATTGAGGAAGCTCGCGTCGCCGCTACACCCTACACTTGTCTACACCACACTTTATCGACACTTTTCCGAGAGCAATTCTATGCCTAGAATCTCCTTACCGTCATACTTTGCACCTTCTGACGTTCCTCCAAGGTAATGATCAAAATACGGATACGTCTCTGAATTACAGAAATTTCTAGAGAATTGCGACAACCTACTGTGGGCGTCAGACATCTAACACTTCAAGATATGTCAAAATAATATGGCCCATCGGTGAATGTATATAGAGACGGATCGGTCTCGTCGTATCCGTCTGGCGCGGCTTTCGTCGTGCCTTGGCGTCAAGTCATTCGGTGGTTTTATTTGCGAAACAAGACGACACCAACATCCACGGAACTAATGACAACCAGAGGGGCAGTGCACTATATTTTTCAACAGCCTCCTCAAGTATAGACAGCGTTTAGTGACGCGAAGTCAGCTTTGCAGATACTTAGAGTCGTAATGAAGGAAAGCTCTTACAGAGTATTGGCTCTTCAGACTGCCAAGCTATACACACTAATGGAAGAGAATTGCCGCCACATCACATTTCAGTGGGTTCCCAATCACTGTGGTGCGCACTGCAATGAACTGGCCGGTGCCGAAGCGAAGGCACTCGAAGAATCAGAGCCGCTGCTTGCGATTCCTTTTTCAAGAGCGGACGCCAACTGCCTTCTCTCAAGTGTTATCCGAGCAGAGACACTAAAGCCCTGGGACAATCCGGATAATCGCCACAGACGACTCGGAAGATTAAACCCCACCATGAAATTTAGGCTACCACCCAAAATTCAACGCAGCTGTGCCAGCCTCCTGAACAGACTTAGGCTGGGGGTGGCGTGTACGCGTGGGTACGTGCCCCTCACGTGACACACCGAGCCACCAGACTGTGAAATGTGCAATTTAAAAGTGACTATAGGTCATGTGCTATGTGACTGCCCTGAGTACGTGAAAGAGCGTCAAAAGTTGAACAATGTCTTTACGTGCCTCAGTACCCCGTCTCTGTAGGAAGACGGTGTTTTAGGCCCTTGCTCAGACGTTAAATGGAGTTTTAAGGCTATCCGCGCTTCACTTGATATTTTTTTAAAAAAGCATGGGCCTGGAGTGTAGGCAGTTAAGTTGTCCAAACAGCTTATTATATGCTTTACATCTTTCCTCGTCATCGTCGCCCACAATGCTCCTTTTTCGTCCGTCTTCCTTTTTCTCATCCCCTTCCCCCAACGCAGAGTATCCTGCAAAAGGAATGTACCTCAGGCCGACCTAGCCGTATTTCGTACCACTAAACCTTTCTCTCTCACTTCTATTCTGTCATTGTAATGGGAAGCGGCCACGGCGGCCGCATTTCGATGGGGGCGAAATGCGAAAACACCCGTGTGCTTAGATTTAGGTGCACGTTAAAGAACCCCAGGTGGTCAAAATTTCCGGAGTCCTCCACTACGGCGTGCCTCATAATCAGAAAGTGGTTTTGGCACGTAAAACCCCAAATATTATTATTATTATTGTAATGGGAAGCCGCGTTTACTGGAATATAAGCCATTGCTTAAAGGGGTAGGAGCCATCCATCGTGTTAAGTGACGGACACATTTATTAAAAGAGGTAATACGCGTATGTGCCTGCGTGCCTATATCCTCACGACGACCACAGGTCAGGATAGTAAATGTGTTCGTACCTTTGTTCGAAATTCTGTGTCACCTCTGTGTCGTGCGCTAAACCGCTTCGCTGGTCATTCACCTCCCCAGAGTGGAATGGCTCATAATTTTTTTCTCTTTGGTGTGTGATATGATATTACTTTTTACTGATTCACTTTCGATTCCCATTTTATTTTGCAGCACCTGACCAACGAAAAGTTGTGTGCAGCCTGCCTCAAAGCCCAGGAGTGTGCTACTTCGTATTGTATCGCTTCTATTTTGATCACAAAAGGAATAACTGTTTTCTGATTAGAGGAAGGAGTTGTGGCAAAAATGACAACGCTTTCGTTTCGCATGATGACTGCATGAAAAGATGTAGCCGTAAGTGAAAGCAGTTGCTTTTTCTGTGCAGTCTAATTTCGCGGACACCACAAAAAGCCCCTGTATAAATGTTTCACCCACCTGTGCAATATCACACATAATGCAACGGGGCTTAAGTTAAACTAAGGATTGGGTGTTACGGTTTTGTTTTTTGTTAGTGAGTGCCAGAGACCATAAGAAAATGGTTTGACAGGCGTTTAAATTGTTAGCAAAGAGTAATAATGGTCCTTGCAAAAATTTTTCAATAGCAATTTTTAGTTGGCTCTCGGAATACATAGTTTCCAACCATATATGGTGCCTGATAACAGAAAAACAAGAACACTGATACTCAATTTGTCAAGGTAGAAAAATAAGTTCACATAACTAACGCTGTTATGCATAACTTATAATTAAGTTATATTGTTTAATTTAATATTTTACTACAAGTTGACTTCATTTGCTCAGTTTTTATCTCCAACAGCAAAAATATTGCTCTCTAATCTAAGGCACACTCATCTCCTCTCCTGACAAATGTTTGTGTCCAGGTTCTCTTATATGTGTCATATTATGTTTTCCCTATTTATTCAATGAATATCTTCTTCACCTGCCTTCTACGCCCTAAAGCAAGCTGTATGACTGCAATTTCTGGTGTTGTACAACGTATTTGAACCCATTAACCAATTACAAAAAAGATTTGTCAAGTGGTAAACTAATGGAACAGGTTTATACTACACTTTGAGAATGCAGAAATTAAGAGAATGTATCTTGTTGTCGATGTCAAATAGAATTAGTCTCTTTCTATTATTAAGTGGGTACAGAGTTTAAATAAGTACAGAGAAAAGAGTGACAATGTAGATATGACCCCACGTTAGCATCCTTAAACGTCACCCTCACTCCACCACCCCACTTCTCATTTTCATAACGCTGGGATAAGAATAGGGGCAATTTAGACTTGCGTAAATATAGCCTTGGTTGCAGGTGACCCTAATTTTACCAGGCTGCTTGCATGGAATCGTACGTTTGTTCAGAAGCCATTACCGTACTGCCAACCTCGTACATTTCGTTTCGCTTATCGCTCTCCGTTAAAACCGCTTAACGGACAGAATGGTCGGCGCTTATTTTTCATCTTTCTGGCTAGTTTGAACCAAAACCGCTTAAGTTCATAGACATACTCTATCGCCCAAAACGATTGCACAACAGGGTATGCTTCAAGTTTTTTTTTTTAATTCATGTGTGAGTTGTCACGAAGTCCGTACTCAATATATTAAAGAATCCGAGGGCACCTAAGCGGTTCTTATGAGTAATGAATGCGAAAGCATTATTGTGAAATTGAATGCCGCTGAGCTGCCGTTTGAGCTTTCCGCTGCCATTGCCGTACCACAGCGGTGCGTACTACACGAACCAGCGAGGAGCCGCCGCTGGCGGTGCCAACGCCGCGGCAGCAGGGGCCACCAAGGGCGGCCGACGAGCGCAGCAGCTAAGCCGAGAAGGCGTGAGACGGAGAGATACGGACCCCTGCGCCGGCTTTGGAGAGCGAGAATGTTGCAACCGCAAGTGCGCGTCACGTGACAACTCCTCCCCCCCCCCCGATGACGTACCCATATCGCCCTGCGGAATGGCGTTGCTGAGTCGTCTCTGTCGAGACGCGCTGTTGGCGTGGCGTCGCGGTCATGCGCTCTCCCCTCCCACAACACCCTTTTGCGTGCTCTGCTCCGTGAAGGCGCCCTCGTGATGTGGCGTCACAGCCGATGGGAATTTAGGCGCCCTTTCGCTGCCACAGACGCCGACTTTTCCGCTCAATGCGCCATTTGATGCTTTGGTATCACTATCCGCTAGGCATCGAAGTGATCGATCAAAAAAGCACTCACCTTCCATATGAGCGATAAGAATAAGGAAAGTCAACAGAATAGTTCCTTGTTAGTTGCAACTATCAAAAGCAAGCATATAATGACACACGGTAAAATATTAGGAAACCAAAGGAATAACATTTCTAATTCACTTGTACAGAAGAAGTCGCTGCTTGCCCCCAAAGGTGATGCATCGATTTCGATAGTGCTTCAAGTATCACTGTGCTGTGCGATGACAGTATTCGGTGACAGTGACCGATTGTGATTGTGTGTCTATGCTCCTTTCTTTCCTTCTCTCTACTTTGTTACCACTTTACCTCCCCTCCCCTCTCTCCCCAGCGTAGGGTAGCAAACCGGATCTTTTTCTCTGGTTAACCTCTCTGCCTCCCCTTTCCTCTCTCTCTCTCTCTCGATAGCGAATTTTTGACCCGTATGCGAAGTAGGTTTATCGGCCTTATACACTAGTAGACATTCGCTACTAAATTACTAAGCATGTCGTCAGGCGCACACAGGCAAACATGATCACATCTCATTCGATGACGCAGAGACTCACTGTCAAATCACTGGAGGTAAGAGAGTCGTCAGCGGAAACCGAATTCGCCTTGGGCCTTCCGCTCTATTTAACGCGAACTAAGAGGCGATAACACAGCGCACACGAGACCATCAGCCGTCGGTGCTCCTCGACTTTGTACCGATCGCAGATCGCTTTCAACTTAGGACTCACACTGCCGCGCTCAGCCGCGCCATACGCAGCCGCGCCAAGAGTAGGACGCCTTCCCTTCCTCCAGTGCGTTGCGCGCGATGCAAGACGGCACGCTTCCTCTGCGCCTTCCTCCCTTGCGCGCGCGAGATCAAGCCATCATTCTAGGCTCACCGTTGCATGCTTTCGCTCGCACCAAGCGCGCACGGCATGTGACCACGGTGTTATCGCACTTGGACTTTTTAGGGAACGCTTTATCTTGTTAGGTACATTATAAGGCGACGTCGATGCCGAAAATGCGCCTGGAGCGTCCATATAGTTGCTACAGCAATATTAATACAAATAAAGTGGACGTGTACGCAGCGGCAACATACCTAGGGATGGAGCCGAACTCGCATCTTTTCCTTTGCGCCAGCAGGGGTGTTGCAAGTCTGCGCTCGCGTGTCTTAGCCTCTTCTTTGTCCTCGCCTTGTGCGCAAAATCTGCATTCAGGACTCTACCATTAGGCTGCCGAGGCTACACTCCTCCTTTCAACTTTCCTGTGTATTTGCAGAGGTGTAAACGATCACTTCTGATTGTCTTTGCCCGTGCAACTCCAATCCATAACGGCGAATGTGAACACACGTTCAAAATGTCTTGATTTCGGCCACACTCATTCGAGAACTTCAAGAATGCTCACATATATGAAAGAGTGTTAGAGAAGTCACCATTCGCTTTTATTTTGTAATTTTATTGTTTTAACTTTGTAATATTTTCTCACCACAGGTTCATATTTTATCTTAGTTGCAGCGACTGTAAGCTTGTGATGCTTTGAAAAATATAATTCGAGGAAGGAATCAAACAGGGCTTTGTTTTCTTACCTGGACAATCAATCATTTTTTTTAAAAATGCAGTGGTCGTCATGTGTAAGAAAAACTATAGCTTAGGGCTACAATTTATATATTACGTTTACGACCAACAAGCACAACGCACTTTCCCGTAACATATGCCACTGTTTATACTCTATAACATCGCGGCATGTACACAGTTTGATACAGTACGTCGTTTGGTACTGCAGTTCTCATTAAAATGAATTTGTAAAGAACTATACTTCGCTGCCTACAAAATTAGCGGAGCAAATCAAAATATGATTAGACTCAAACTTTCCGCCATCAATGAACAAGTTCAATATTATTACCACTCCGACCACCTGCTCTCCATCACATCCATGAACGAGCGGATCCAGAAGAACGAAGAAATAACCAGCTCTTAAGCTCCATAAAGCGCGAAGCTGTCACTGCGATTGGGTCTGAAGACAACATCTGCTGAAAACGTCTGCGCCCGTCGTATCTGATTGAAGGCATCAGCATCCATATAGTTGATGTGGTCGGCGCGCGGAAATTTAAACCATATATTTACTCCAGAATATTTAATTTGAGAGCGGCACATTTAAGTAGTCCTGCATTCTCCAACCACCAACCCCAGTGAGCATATGGGGCCAACGTAGGATGCGAGACTATCGCAAAGATTGCCGGGATACCAAAAACAATTGTTCAAGCAGTAGCAGTTCCGACAATATAACGTGGAGCTCGCCAAGCGTCGTGCCCTATTTATTGCAAAGCGTTAGAGCTCGCTAGAATTCTGCCTGTCATTTTGTGAATTCTGTCAGCATGCGAGATCTCTGCTTCATTAAAGCTATTAGGCTATCCGTACCGGTTGCTCTTCTCTGGTAGTCTCAAGCAGTTGCTCTTCTCCTCCTGCAGGAGAGGAAGAGAAGAAACACTCTATCGTATAGGCTCGTTGAGTATACTTTGCGCAAAATTATCGGTTATTATTTTATGTGGGAACCGCGACAGCAACGTTAGGTATAAGGCAACCCCTCAGATTTATTCATTTTTATTTCGCCCACAGGCTGTATCTAAAAAATGAAAATTTCCAGTGCAATCAGCTTCAGCATTTCAGCTGAACTGTGATTTAATAATTTGTTATTGATGCGCACATTATAGGACAACGTCTAGCTCGGAGGGAAACTGCAGATGTGGCTGCAGATGTCGCTGGGCTTCGTGATGCCTCACATAATTTTACTCTTCCTTCCGTTTTAATTTACACAATTTACTTACAGAACGACTATATATTTGTTGTTACAGTACCCTGTTACCTACAATCAATGATATTTAAGTAGTGTAATCTATAAATAGTTTTTTTAATGAATGAATGAAGTTTGTGCCTTGGCAACACTTTTCGTTTAAAAAGGACGTTGTACGGCGCCGTAATTTACCTAGCTATACTAAAATAAACAGGTGAAATCACTATTTGTGCTTATCATTAACGCTCGCGTGCAAAACAGGTTGAAGAAGGCGTGTCCTCGGCTTACTAATAGCATGTGCCTTGATTTCAGCGATAAGTCCAACCGACACAGGATAAAATTACTATCCTAAAAATTCAAAAAAATTATTTACCAAATAAATCTATGCAGACCATGCCGGTGCGAGGAGCCTAAGGCGAATGACGCATCAGTTTCAATCACAGGAAAGGTCCAAGCGCCTGCTGTGGCCTCCTTGTTACTTCTCACGAAAGTGATATTAGTTATTGCGTCCAATGTCTTTCTGGAGAAAGTTAAAACTGGTGCAACCCCAAAATGCACAACAACTACACAATTTGTTTTAGTTATCACACAATTAACAAAAAAATCAAAGCTATATAATTACTATATTTTGGGCTGGGTGTGTCGCACAATTCGAGAGCGGCACGCAGAACAGAAAGGAAAGTGAAGAAAGCAATAGAACATCAAGGTGCTGCGCTTTCAAGTACTTTTGCTGTGTCTCACTTGTATTCTCTGGCACTATTTTCAGTTAAATAATAATGTTCAACCCTTGGCCACTTTACCTTAACTTCATAGGCTACCGGACTATCAATACATTATTGCAGTATTTGAGAACCTTAACTTTATTACGCTTCTTCATAGTTTAATAAGGAAACATTAAACCCTATTTCTGGTCTTGCAATGCAAATTGCTGCAGTCATTTCTACGGCTATGTTTTGGCAACTCGAGCCATCTGATACTGAACCCTTTGCTTACTATTTGTTGCCTGGAACTTCAAAAGATTGGAAACACCTTCCTGTTGACATTGCTTCCATCAATGATAACACCCTTTTTAAATCTGCCTTAGCTAACAATGTATAATTAGGAGTTACCATGCCTTGCCATGCTTTGTCAGAATATTGTGTACTATGTTTTATTCTCTGCCCACTCCCCTTTGTAATGCTTCGGCCTTGAGGGTAAATAAATAAATAAATAATATTGCCCGCTGTTCCGGTTGTACTGAAAGCACCGTCTTTATTGATACACAATGTTTATTGCCGCTTCAGCTAAAGTTTTTTACACTTCCTTTCTCTCCACTTTAGATCCAAAAACGCCGAAACCCTGCTTCAATTGTGGCACCAAAAATAAAGGCAAGCAAACTAAAGGCCCTGGTGGAGTGAAGGGCTGATGACGACGCTAATAGAGAACTTTTTTCTCACGTTGACCTAATGCACCATATGTTACAGTTGGACCGGGGATTGATAGCGCGAGATAGAATAATTTTGCAATTGCCTGAACACCTGTGCATGGAAACTTGGCGACTCTCTACATTGTCAGTGTGCTTTGTTTCAATCCTTAAGCTGTGCATTAATACACAAATAGTACTGACAGACATCTTTGAGGTTATAAATAAAAGTGGCGGATTAAATACAAGTGTATGAATCCAAGACGAGCGAAGCTTTCTTTCATGTTTACTGCAATATCTTGAATTCTGCTTCTTCTTCTCTTCTACGTAGCTTTACCCTGGCTGCTCATTTCGTACTCTGCGCCAATTTTGTTCCCATCACATCTCTATTCACACTCGGCTCTTTCTGTTGCCGACTCTTTCGTTTACTTGTAGCCTACTTCTTCAATTTCCTGTTGGCAACTTTTTCTCCTTTTATTGCTCGATCATCCTGTCTACCCGTGTTCTACTCACTTGCCCATTTCACCAAGTCTGATTCCCGAAGACTGATCACATACCCATTGGCAGGTGCCTAGTCGCACATGGCCAGCTGCACGTAGCCAGGGACCCAAGTTGTACGTTCGATGAGCAATCAGCCACCGGCCAACAGGCAAGAGCGAACCACCAGTTCCTCAAAAGGGAATGGTAACAGACAATGAGAGCGTCACTTTAAAACTCTGTCACACGTTTGTCGCGCATCAAACAAAACGAGACATCAACTACACGTGACTACTAATTAGGATATTTCAATTCGATGCTAAAATCCCTCTCAAAATGTTGGACTTCGCCTCACCAACATTGTCACAATCTACTGAGAAAGAGGATACTTCGCTTTCGTCACGTAGCAGTAAAGCTCGTTATCGAAACAATGCCAACTAAATGATCAGATGTGCACTGCTCTCATTTCGTTTACTGCTGTCACGTGTGGCAACTAAACCAATCGCAGGAACGCAAGAAAATATGCTTTCAGTACACTTTAAAACTTACCGACACTCGAACAATGCTGTCCCAAGCGCATGACAAGTTTCATTGGTTACCTAAAGTATGCACAACCCTTGAACGAAAATTACTCAGTGGCATTAGAGGTAACGAAATTGAAATATACACAACGTGTGTGAGTGTGTGTTTGTGTGTGTCAACCTGGGAATCGTTCTAAGTGGATCCGCCCTGCGTACCACCCGACTAGAATTTATAAATTACAATATGTTCCATAAGATGATTAGTTAAAATGATTAGTTCTTTAATTAGTTGATTATGAATTTGATTTCTTGTGTACGTAATGTCTGCCCCTTCGGGTAGACCAGCTCACGGACTAGAATTTTGCCGCAGGCCATATTTAAATATTTGGGAAGTGTTCGTTAAAGCACGCACTGTCTATATATATATATATATATATATATATATATATATATATATATATATATATATATATATATATATATTTCCCTCTGTGTTCTTTTTTTTTTCCAGTTCATATTCTGTACGTCATCGCGTTTCTGTCTGTTTTTTTCGTTTACCCACTTTCATGCTACGCTTTGTATGAAATGCAAAGTTTCCATCAAGCAGCAAATGAATCGTTGTGCTAGCGCCCCAGAGGTATTGAAGATAACAAAGCCGGTCAGACACATGATACAGAACACACTCCGTGTTCGAGTAAACACTCGCCATATTTCCTGCTCATAAGCCGGTGATCATCACGTCCACGTTCCTTCATGGCTAAGCGTTTTCCCGTCATAAGCACAGTGGCCCATTGCCATGGCCACCACATAATCGGTGATCACAGACGCCCGATTTACGTGCACCAAGAACCAACTCTCCGCCACCTGCAACCGAGCCCCACCTACACCCATGGACCAGCCGGAAAAATGGCGCTTTCGAAAGATAGAAGGGCATAAGATTGGGCTTCTTGGCAAAACATGCTTTAAAGTTCAATTAGTAGCGCAAGGACACCACAAGGGACAGAAGAGAAAACCGAGCGCAAAGCTACACAGCCCCATGGTGTCTGCAGCTGTTTCCGCACCGTCCACGCCATCCTGTCTTTGTGGTTTGTGCTAATGGAGATGCTGCTGTACGTGAATTGCTTGTCTTCGGAGCTCTGACGATACGCCCTTTTCAAATGAAAGATTCCCCGCTGACATTTTCTCGGCTTACTTTCCTTCATCTAGTGAAAACATGTACGATGATCTTATTAGCACTTTCTCCGAGTCCCTCGGCGTACCATCTCACTAAAGAAGTAGCACGTGACTTCACCTCGGACGATTTATACCCCTGAAGGAGCCGCTGAACGAGCATCATTTCCCCATCACAAGCAAATGATGAGCTCTGCGTGAAGAATAATGTCTCTTCAGCGGCTCAGACACTAGTGGAGTTATCACGGTGAATTCCTTGTGTCATTCATTGCGTGACCCGACTCACAACCTTCTGCTCTACTTCTGGCCCCATCAAGTCCTCACTTGGTCCGCCCACAGCTTCTCAGTAACGTCAGCGATACATACAAGCCCCTGGCCGCCACCGCTTTTAGATGCGCTTGACTGGAACCGCATGGTTTCACTGGTCTACACCGTGGCAATGCTACAGCTGCTAAAATACTCCTTGCAGATGTTGATGCTCGCGCCGGTGCGGGCGTTTCCAGTGACATTCCGCGGAAACAATGAGGCGAGACTGGTCCGCCAGCTGTGGCGTCTACTGCACCTCTTCGCTGAGCCCGCGCGCTTTCCCTGCCTCCTCCTTTCTTGCGATTTCGCTCACAGTGCATCTGCAATGTCTTAGCTAGAGCACCCCAAAGACATTTATTGGGTTGGAGATCGTTCAGAAAGGTGCTTCCTCGTCTCATGCGACTAAGCAAAGAAAACCTGCTACTGTGAATATTTTCGCTATTTCTACATCAACCGAGTCCCCCACGGGTGCCTTACCACTTCATCGCGAGCCTCCCACTTCGGTCGCCACACTAACTGGCTCTAAGATAGACGATGTTGCGATGTGCTTCAGCAAGGCCGAGATCGTCCGCCTCGACCCTTATGCTCTGACCAGCTCAAATTCAGGCGACGACATTGTAGCTGCTGCGTTCCATATGGCACTCTCAAGCCACCGGAAAGCCACCGGATTCCATGTCCGGAAAGGCGAAGTAGAAACGCTCTCCAGTTTCTATAGTTGCTTTCCTCTGAATTTTCTTGTGGCTTATCCTACCACAGCGCAACAGCACCAAGAAAGCCCCAACTACAGCTTACAACACGACTGTCATCGTCTTTGCCTCTTTATGTTGCAGCAATCATTGCGACCGCATTTGTCAAGCTACCGCAGCTGCGCTTTGAGCTGCGATTGTGGCGGCCTGTCTGTCCCAAGCCAGAGAGGCCACCACAATAGTGTGGACCCCACGCCACCGCCATTCTGACCCATATTGCACCTATGAGCCATCAATTGTAAATTTTTCTTCGTAACAGTACAAAATGCGCGCATTTTTGTAACGTCTTGTAACACATGTTCCATCTTGTTCGAATGTTCAAGTTCGCGCGAACCTCTAGTTAGAGCTAGGCAGCGGTGTCTGTAGTGCACTACTCTAGCGGTGACGTAAAGGACGAATTGGGCACGGCGCGCGTCACAGCAAAAGTTAAGTAATTTTGCCCATTTACAGTGTCCAATAATTGTCTTAAAGTTGTACTTTCTCAGGGCTGGCCTGCAGCCCTTCCCTGAGCGCCCAATCAAGGGAGACCACGTTTTCTTATTGTGTCGCCCCTCTTTGTGTCGCATTGTGTCGCCCGTCTTCCTAAAAAAGTCGCAGTTTCACCCGAAAGGCGAAGCATTGATTGTGATAGCTAATTAGTGGGCAAGCTATGCGAAGTAACGATAGTAGTTTTATCGGCTGTCTAAACTTGTAAATATAGGCATGCTAACTAAATTAACAAACAGGGGGTCACGCGCGCACAAGTAAGCATGAATACATTTCACTCGATGATCGCAGGAACTCGCTCTCACAACACTGCAGTGCGGAAACGCGGAAGCAGCAGCGAGTGAATTGACCTTCGTGCAGCAACTCCCATCAACGTGAACTTCATCGCGAAAACACAGCGCAGCGCGGCCTCTGTACCCGTCGCGCATGGCTTTCAAGATAACGCGGCCCGGCCGCGCGCGTGCTGCCGCCCAGGCCGCGCGGAGTACAAGGCCCCCGCCCCCTTCCATTCCCTACACCCGAACCCTTGCGCGCGACGGAAGGCGGTGCGCTTCTTCCCTGCTTTCTTTCGTTGCGCGCGCGAGATTGAGCCGCGATCGCCGGCTCACCCTCGCACGTTTTCCCTCCCATGTACAGGATAGGGCGCGCAGCGACGATTTTGTCGCCCTTGGAATTTGTGCGGCTCCTCACGGCGACGCCAACGCCGAAGGCTGAAATGCGCCTGCATAGTGTCCATATAATGGCAATCCCAATAAAAGACATTTCATACTCACGGTTTCGACAAACTTGCTTTAAGTTTTCACATTGTGGACATTTTCCCTGGGGAGCCTCCTCCCTTGAAAACCGCCGTAGGGATGTTTGCACAGTCGCGGTCATATTTTTAGCAGCATTAAGGTAATTTTTCTACATTTTTGTTACCTGTCCTGTTTTATTCAGTTCTTCCTAAACATATATACGGATCTGGCACTAAATACAATTTCCTAATACCAACCTCATCTTCGCTAATCCTCCGGAGTGGGTGCGCGCCATCAGAAGGAAGCAGTGATAGAAACTGCGCGACAACATGGGACAAAATGAAAGAAGGAGACAGACGGATGTCTGTCCTCTTCTTTCCTTGCGTCAACTCTTCTCACGTAACTTGTATCAGTGCACCTGTACCGACTACCCCAGCTATCAAAACTGCTATCATAAAAGCAAACCGGAACGAAGCACTTCACAGGTCCTGTCTGTCGCCCCCATCTATTCCCCATCTCGAGAAGTTGCGACGATCGAGCATTTTCTTTTCTTGTTCTCTCACAGTTTTGTATCCCTAAGCAAAATACTTTCGAAGCTCCATTTAGATGAAGTGGCCTACATTTCTCCATACAAGACACCTTTTAAGGATGTTTGTGGAGCCGTATATATTTTTTCAGCTGCTTCAAGAAGACTTCCCTAATGAATTATTGCAGTATATTTCATTCGTTTCTTCGGAACATTTCTATTGAACCGAAGCTTTCGTCCAGTTACTCGTCCAGTTACTTTTCCGCTGCTACTAGATGCAGTCTTGCGAAACAACTTTTGCCGAATGCAGGGCCACACCGCCGTCGTGACGCATTTCCCGTCGTACTATTTTTACTTCTCCTCTGGGCTGACTAGTGTTGCCCAGTTGGCCTGTACGAGGCATAGTGCAAAAAAGAACAGGTAGAGTGCGAACTGAGGCGCCGCGATTGTATGGTACATACAAGTACATAGTGCAAACAGCCACGCGATATTGTGCAGAATAAACTGAGCCGTGGTACAAAGCGCAGTGCAAACACTGGGTGTTGTGAGAATTAAGACTGCCCATGATACCAGGTGATATAGTGCAAGAACACCGGATATACTGTGAATTAAGATTTAGATGGAGTGTGGTACTGGACATAGTGTAAAGAAACACCAGGCATAATGTGAATCAAGGCACCTTACGGTCGTAGCCGAAGTGCCAACAAACACGCAATATAAAGTGAATGAGGGCAGCCTGATTGACCAGTGCCGGACAAAGCGCTAACACTGCATAAAATGCGAATTAAGGAATCCCATGGTACCTGGCATAGTATAAACAAACACTAGAAATAGTGCGAATTACCGCGGTCGAATTTACCGTTACTAGACGGAATTAGGGCGGACCGCAGCGGCAAGTCATGCACGTTAGCGCACACGTAATCTCGAACACTGATATGGCATCGTTGTTGCGCCACCTTCGTCCTTTCACCGCCTTCATGCCATTGTCATCATTCCTTCGTTGCCATGTCTCTGTCATCGTTCCGCCGTTTTCACTGCGTCACTCTGACTGCATTGTCAGATCGTCCTCATAACGCAGCCGTCTTTGAGCAGTCGTCATTGAGTCGTGATGAATCTGTCGTCGTCCTTTGTTTGCCATTAGGGCCTTTTCGTCCGCGCGTCAAGATCGCTGAGAGCCGTCGGGGTCGTTCTACCATGGTAATTTTGTAGCAGTGATTCCACTGTCTTCACCTCATTTCGACACGCATTTGTCGTGGTGTCATTGTCATCAAACAATCATCTTTACATCATTGTCGTCATGTCTTTGTCGTCGTCATTTTCTTCGTCACATCATCGCCGTTATGACTATGACTATCGGCATCAGTGCGTCATCACGAGAACGTTGTCACTCCAGCTTCCTCACTTGAGCGTCAGCATCCCATTGGCGTCATGCGGTGGACGACACTCCATCGTCGTCATACCATCGTCGACACTTTGGCGAAGTCATTCCATGGTCGTCATATCGCCATCATTTCAACAACGTCGCCAATCCAACGTCCAGATCCCCTTGTCATCAGGTCGTCGTGTCGGCGTTGGGGTGATTTCATCGTGGTAATTTTGTTGACGCGATTCCAGTGCCGTCTTGCATTTTGTCGTCACTCAGCCATCGGCACACCGCTATCTTCATGTCGTTGAAGTTGTTTCATGTCCGTCACTCCTTCATCGTGATGCGTCTCATGTTCATGATAGAGCGCAACACAACACGTTTATGTTGAGAGAGGTGGTTCCTAGTGGAAGCCTCCACCTGGGTTGTATGATCTCTACTTTTAAATGGTCGCTAAGCAACAACAGCGCTCCTCACAAAACTCTATGAAAGCTCCGCCTGAACCGATACCCACAGGGTGTGGAATCCGCAGCTTCTTTTTTTTTTCGGCCCTTGCTCTCTCGCTGCATACCATCTTTTTTTTTTAATTTTAGTTCTAGCGCAACGCTGTCAGGTACCGAAAAGGAATCATTATTACTGCTTTAAAAATTGATTCCTAAACAGAGGCAGTATAGTTAGCCCAGTCGCTTCACAACTTTGGCACCTGATGTTTACGCGCATAATTTTGCAAGTCTGACCTCCACTTCAGCTATGAATGCTTGGTTGACGGCGTTTCCGTCGCATCGCAACACTGTCTGAAAAAGGATTAGTTCCCTGGGGCGGTTTTCCATCTTTACCGCAAAAACTGAAACAGCATCCTTCCGATAACCTCTGTTATCCTGCTTTGACTTACCTGACTAATACGTTAATCTTATCCAAAGTCACATGCGCAAGCCTGAATAATATCCACTAAGCTGCCTACATTTATCCGAAAAACTGCCGCGCAAAAGTCCCACCCACAATGGTATTCTAACGCAAAGCTACAATCTCGCAATGCTTTTGGAACCTGCGTTGAAAACTACGCAAAGCACTGTCAATTGTTCACCGAGCCACACCTGCAGACACAAATGCTTTGGGAATGTTGGCTTTATTTGTTACTGTACATATTCGAGTGTAAGGCAGAAAACACCTGGAAGCACGGTCTTTAGAAAAGGCTCCTAGCTAGATTCTCTGGACATAATAACAGCTAAAGTCTTCGCCTTTCTGCCTCGAACCAGGCGGTGCTGCTTGCTTAGTGGTGTAGCACAAGAACGGAAATGAAACTTTTCAGCAGCTGCCTGCTGCTTCTTGTCTGCGTGACACATGGCAAGTTATCGTTCTTTCCATCATCTTACTAAGCTATGGACAAGGAAGCAATTTTTTGTAAAATATAGGCATACTTTTCTCTTCGTTTGCTTGATTTTCACTGTTCCTTCGCAGAAACATGAACAACCTTTTTTTTGCCTTTTGACGCAGGCTTAGTAACAATTTAAGGCGGCGTGAATTCCGGCGAATTGGTAACTAAGAACAAACTTTAGACACATATTGCTAAAGGGCATTGTTACTGAGACTTCGTAATGGTGTAGCCGGTTGAGAATGAAAATACAGGGACCCTGCATCAAGCTCCTCGTGCCTGACTAGGACTAATTACCCCAACAATTAGAAACGCGTTTTTACTGACACAATTGTTGCCAGGTATTTTTAAAAAGTTCTTTTTCTGGCTTTTTTATTCTGAGACTTTTTCGTGAGCATATTTCTGGTGAGCATGTTTTGGGCTAACAAATGGTAAAATTATTGTTTTTTAATGATGGTATACTTTCTTGCTTTTTCTGACAAAAAAAAATCGCATGCAAGATGGTATTACTACATGTGTAGTAACATGTTGAGTAGTGTCTGAAACGGTCCGGCTTTGGGCAATGGATATAGTATTCACATTTTTACCGCCACATTTGGGGGCACGTTATGGTCTGGGAAAAAAATATTTTCTTCTAAATACTCAATGGAAAATATCGTCAGATTCAGGCTAAGCCAAGTTAACTTGTATTTTTTACGTCACATTTTACGTATTGTACGCATGTGTTTTTTGCACGTTGTAATATACGCATCTTATACGCAAGCGTTGCCCTTTAACAAGATAAACCAATTTTGCAAACTAAGAAACTAAGTAAATTTGAGCGCCGCGTGCACTATATTTAACGACGCTAGAAGTTGTCGATAGACTGTTGTGTCATAATCGCAGCGTATGAAGGTGAGCAGAGAGAGCGATTTTGTTACTCTACCTGTGGTCGCACCTCCTCGTTTGCGCCTTTCTCTTCTGCTCCATATGTATGTTGAAGCATACAAGTCTGTCCTTTATTTTTGGGACATTATCAATGGTTTCAGACAAGGTAACCCTGACAGATTTCGTTTAACATAGTATATTTTTGAGTGCACCTCAGAATGAGTGTATCGATATCATGAAATCTAAACACAAAACAAGAAAAAAAACATCTTAAAATCATGTCCAAATGTGAAAGCTGTATGTAAAACGACGGTTTACAAAGGACCACACCGGGTAGCTTATCCTTATTCGACTCCTTAGAAACAACCAGTAATATATCACTCATTCACACCGGGTTATTGTGTTGCATCATCCTGCAGACGTCTCTTCGGCCTAGTCATAGGCTATGCCTAAATGGAACGACAGTAGCCCTGACAAGCTACAACTTCTGGCAAGCGCATTGCAACTGTTTCGTGAAATTGTGTTGCACAAGGCAGACGCTTGCATTATGCAGAACAAAACAAGGTCATCGAAAGGGAGTTCACGGGCTGCAACTTGCGTCAAACATAACCTTGTTCCTGGCTCTGAGGTCATCTTACTTTAACATGCAGATTTTGCCTGTGCAATTCATTGCAGTATCTGCAGTGGGTTGTCAGCTGGCAACAAGCATGAGGTTCTTGTAGGTGCTATTACTACGAATTTCCCGCTGCAGCATGAGTATTTAGCATGAGTACTAATGCGGCAGTATACATCTCCACTCCTGCTGAGCGCCACTTCTTATAAAAACGAGCCATTAGAGTAGCTCTTCAATGTTGGGATATGACGTACATCCCACATAAGCCCTCAGCAGCAAAAACATTTGCCGTGCTGTCAGGGCGTGCTGTTATAGCATGGTCGTGCTACCGCGAAGCGTACCATGAATACTGTATCAATTTTAATTGAATAACTTACGTTGCCGAGATACTGTCAATGTATTGTGCAATGGCAGTATTAAGAAAACAACGTTAGCTATGCTAGACACGTGTCACTGCCTTTCAACGTAGTAGTAACATAAGAAGGAATGCATCAAGCGAATTATCAGAAAAACGAAAAGCAATACGTCCATCATATAAATGTATTCAAAAGATTTACCACACAAAACGGTTCCACAGGGCCTTCAAAACGCTCCAGAAAATGACCAAAAGCATCACATCAAGCAGGACTATTGACGATTGAAAATTCACTTGAAAACTGGGGGTGGCGGAGGAGGGGGGCTTGAAAATCTACGAGTTACGAAGTTGTTCGTAAACTTCGTTTCCCCCCCCCCCCCCAAATTCCCGGGCAACCGAACTAAGACAGCTGCGCTCGTTGCCGGCGCTAGCGCCCTTGAATCATACATGACGCACTGAAGAAAAGGTCAACTGCTAATCATCTTTTCATATGTGTAGTCTGTAGCCTCACCATCCATGACATATAAGGTAAACAAAATATTCTGCTCCTACCTGTGGCCCCATATTTGGAAGGCAATGCAGTCCAAGTTAGGTTTATGACATGTCGTTTGTTTCAGAAAAGAGCGAGTGTTGAAACGTTATTCCTCGAATCTACTACGTTGTGTATTTACACGACGTTTAGAAGTCTATACCCAAGAATAAGATAGTGGGCCTACTGTAATGTGTGCAGTGTGCCGGATGAAGCAACTCCAAAAACCCTTAGTGTTCAAGAGAAGACAAAAACTCTTCGTGCTGTTTATTAGGTCTCTTTTTGTCGTTTAGGTTCCAGTTGAGTACCAATAGTAAAACTTGTTTACGCCTTGCGTGATGTGAGGGAATCCACGTGTTTTATCTAGTTGACCCCAACCATCGTCCCAGTGAGCTCAAGACGACTTCAATGCATACGGGCACCTTTATATTTATTTTCACCTGGCTACAGCAAGGATTCATTCGGCGCAGACGCTATAGCTTCTAAGGACATTGTGACGATGCGAGAATTCTAGCGCTATAGGACAAAAGTCCATTGTGATAGCAGGGGTAGCTATCGCACGCACTTGCGTGACCGCCTTTTGAGTGCATTACAGCGCGCTGCCTGCTACTGATGTCGGCCGCCGTCCGTAGCACCGCGTGCGAGGCTTTACCAGCTGTCCTTCTATATTTGCAGCCTAAAACCAGATTACAGCCACAGTAAAGCAAGATAAGCTCAATTCAACATCAATGACGCGCATATGAAGCTAAAGAAAGAGAGCCTCTACGAGCAGACGACTGAAATAATTTTCTGTGAGCTTACTGCAATATTTGGCGAACCTTTACAGTGGGTTCGCCAGTTCACTGGCGAATTCATTGTAAACCGCTATTCGCTGACGGCTGTGTTGTTTATAATACCACAGAATCTTCCAGTGACCAAATTAAATTGCACTGCATGCGAGGTTTTAGCAGCTGCTCTTTCATATTCAATTTCAATTCAAGTTTATTTGCATCTATAGATGTACAGATGACAGGAGTATAGACAAAAAGCCAAATGAATGAATGAAGCCTAAAACCAGATTACAGCCACAGTAAAGCACGATAAGCTCAATCCAGCATCAGTAACATGCAGATGAAGCTAAGGAAGGACGGCTGTATGAGCAGATTAGTGAAATTATTTTCTGTGAGCTTACGGCAATAATTGGGGAAGGCTTACAGCAAATTCGCCAATTCACTGGCGAATTGCTATTCGCTAACGACTGTGTTCTTTATAATACCATTGAATCTTCCAGTGACCACATTAAATTTCAATGCAGCCTTGAAAACATTGTTAAATGCTATCATGACTGGCAAGTCGTTACAAATCCCACTAAATCAGCAAGCATGTCTGTTACAAGAAAAAAGAAGACCCTGAAATTCCTTTGTAGCATACATGGCAACAAGCTTAAAAGGGTAAAGGAGCACAATTATTTGACTTTACTATTCTGAAGCGGCTTGAGCTGGAATAGACATGTAGAGGAAGTGAGGAATAAGGTGAATAATACGCTTTAGCGTATAAGGCCAAATACACAGAGAGCAACCCCTGAACTTCGAAAGTGGGCCTATAGAACACTGGTCAGACCTACTACTGAGTACTTGAATATTGTCTGGGGTCCTTACAGAGAGAAAAACCGTAAGAAACTGGAAAGGATTCAGAGGTTAGCTTCTCGATTCATCTTCAACAAATATGTCGTCTTCACTCCCCTTAAAAGCTATGCCTGCTTGCCAATCTTTCCAATTTAGAACTAAGTACTAAGACCATAGGTTGAAATTGCTGTTCCTTATTGTCCATAATGAAATAAAAATTAATACGACGAACTATTTTGAAACTTCTACTAATGAATCTTCTAGACACTGCCACAGCAAGTATATTCCCCCTCCAGTGACCCGTAATGATACATATAAACATACCTTCTTTCATAGAACATTAAAAAACTGAAACATGCTTCCCGATTTCATAGTTCAGTCTTCTTTTAATAATGTTCTAAACAATATAAATGCTTTTGCTTATTCCGAGAGGGCCATGCGTTAAATATCTGAGATTTTTATTATAATCTAGTTATTATTATCTGTGTATGCTGTTCTTATTTTTACATGCCTCAAGGGACATTGACTATTTTTCTGCTTTCTTTATTTCAGTCGATTTGCACTGCAGTTTGTTTTTTACCCTGCATTCAGACATTTGTCATATGGATCGCGAACTCTGCCTAAATCAGATGTGTTGGCACAACTTGTTCTATTTTATTCTTGTTCCGCTCCTGTAATGGCCCTATAGGGCTGCCAGTATCAATAAAACAGAAATTGAAGAAAGAATTATTGTCCTGGATGAAATACGTTTGCACTGTAGCCGACAAATATCTTTTTTTTTTTCAGATTATGCACACACACACGGAAGCTAAGTCACGCTAATTCCGCGTAATCTTTTTCTTTTTACAGCCGAGCACGACCTGAGGCCAAAGAGGTGCCTGAAACCACCGGTTCTTGGCATATGCCGGCCATTCAACAAAGTTTATTACTTCGATTATGACTCATACAAATGCAGAAAACTAAAATGGGGCATTTGCATTGGAGGCAACAACCACTTCCCTACGCAAGATCAGTGCCAAGAGACCTGTATACGTGAGTGCAAATTCTTGCAATGCGGCTTCTGCGGATTTTTTTTTTCCGCGTGAATGAGAGCCTTGTTAAGTGCGCTCTCTCGAGTCACTTGAAATGCAAATAAAAAATAAAATGCGCTGAACATGGTGCTCGTTTCTTACGGTACTGATGCAGATTTCAAACGTCCCGAAACCTAGTGAAATGCCACGCTACGCTGTAGCTAGCGTGCGCCACAGTCGCACAACAGCGTAGTGAATAGAGTATTCACACCTCGCAACTTTCCTATTAACGCGCGCTCATCATTTCTAATTCCTGGAGCTGAGGAATCGAGGAAACTTTGTGTGTTGTTGTGACTATTACAAGCGAAATTTTCATTTAGGACCTGAATTTGTCACGAGAAGTTTGAAAAAACAATGGAAAGTTTCAAAATATAGAAGCACGAAATTTACAAATTGGTAGCTCTGCATCAGAAACAGTTATTACGGTTCTGCATACTGAATCCATTACATCACTGAAAGCGGACAAATTCGTTTTGTCATTTTATACCTTACGTGAATTTGTGACGTTGTGAACGAGGGTTCTGCAAAAGCTGTATTCTCATTTGCTATTTTTTTTAGATTCATGTGTAACATAATCATTTTGTCCGCTTTAGATGTACTATTATATGAAATTCACAGAATTGTTGCACGAGGTCGTGGGATCGAATCCCGGCCACGGCGGCCGAATTTCGATGGGGGCGAAATGCGAAAACACCCGTGTGCTTAGATTTAGGTGCACGTTAATGAACCCCAGGTGGTTGAAATTTCCGGAGTCCTCCACTACGGCGTGCCTCATAATCAGAAAGTGGTTCTGGCTCGTAAAACCCCATAACTTAATTTTTTAAACAGAATTGCGCTATCATTTCTCATTCCTGAGTTATGTAGTTGTAAACATGATAGTTTCGTTTTCGGAAAACTTTTGGTATTTGCCAATTTTACTAAGTAATGACGAGCTATGTCAAAAATTTCAAACTAATTGGAACTAGATCTCTAGCTTTTCTTTTATATGCATGAAACCTCGCCAAATTTGGTGCAGTGGTTGCCGAGAAAAACGAATTCTAATTTTACACGTATTTTAAATAGCAGCCCCCGAGCTAAAGCCTTCCTCTCAAGCATCGCCTTTAAGAGTGGAACGCGATCCCTTACTGCTCCTCACGCTTCCTGGCGACTGGAGTGTATGCAACCGCGATGTTTGCCGGGAAACGCTGACCGCCAACGCTATGCTCGTAGGATGGCTTTCTGGTAATAACGCCACCTCTTGCGTGGGCCGCCATGCGGCGGAGGCGAGCGCCATCTGGAAGTACTGCGAGAAACCGGGCGCGCCGAACCATGACCGCCGAAATACTCACGCACCGGCGCGCGCAAATGGCGGACGCCGTGGCCGGACTATGCACGGTAGAAACGCTGCAAAAGGGGTTTCTTTGAGTGTTCGAGTAATAGAATTATGTTTTCTGGCATACTAGTGTATTTGCATGCTGCGTCGAGTTCTCAAACATTTCCACCCTTATTCCACCACCATAGTGCTATGGTAATTGTTGGAGAGCACTCCAAACAAATTCAAAGTTCACGCTGAGTTTGCTAGCAGCAGAAAAGAGCATTCGCACAAAACCTACTCAGACAAAAGGACTTGTACTGCTATATTTCTTTGGCCACTGCCAAATGGAAAGAACCTATCGCACGGTCACAGCGAAGATATCAAGCCCTATTTTCTTTTAATTCTACATGAACCATGTCAGACTGAAATTTTCAACCTTTGTTACACGTAGGCACAATTTTTTTATAATATCTGCGTTTTGATACTATGTTGCGATAACAATAAATAGACAAGTAATGGGCCAACTAGGCTGAAAATATTACGCTGCATAACGGCAGCTTTACCGGCGCAACCTAATTGTGTTATATGGTCCCGATTTTTTTAATGACAGAAATGAATAGGCACCCTTAAAATAAATTCAGGAATATATTTCTGACGGCCCATCACATGTTTTCTAGTGTACTACATAGTTTGCGAAAGGAAAAACAGTCGCATGCCAGTAATAGCACGCCCGAAGCTTTAAAAGAACAACCCAACACCTTTCGGGTGAATGGCACGTATATATTTTCATCACATTCACTCCGCTTTGGAGAATTATGATAAGACTATTTGTTCTAATTTATGCGAGAAGATTTTACTTTGTTTGGAATGTCAGAAAAATATTTATTGGTGCCAAGGTGATTGCCTATTCTGATACTTATACCCAATTTCTTAGGTAAGAGGACATTAGCCGTGCAATCACCGTTATGAAATTACACTTTTTCAGGAAGAGAAGGGAGAAAGTCGCGGAGCTGCCTGGAAAAAGCTGAAACATGCAGCTGTACCCCTCAAATGCGGTCCTGGTATTTCGATGCTAAAAGTAACCACTGCAAAATGTTCAACCACACCGAATGCGCAGGCGGGAGCAACCGCTTCGAAACAGAAAAGAAGTGCATGGAACTTTGCCAGCGTAAGTACAGAACACACGCATAGCGCGTACACTTTGTATCAACTTCAACTTTTCACTACGCTTTCAGCAATTCGGTAGCCATCCTAACCGTTGGTACCATACATCATATGATGACTATAGTAAGCTGAAAGTCACCAATTAGTCGGCCGCGCCATCCTCGGAGCAGCAAGCTTATGCGCAACTTCATGTAGCAGCGTACCATGGCAAGTAGCACAGCATTCGCATAGGCGTTTTAATCGTGCTCTTTGCATCGTGTGTCTTTCTATTTTAGGTAGCAGCGTAACTCGCTTGGTTGTTACTGACAAAAAGAACGCACCTTCTAGATGCCCCATGCCATCACTGCTTTGTAGACTTGGTTCGAGGCTGTGTTTCTGTTTGTAATTGGGCAAGCATTCATGCGAGCTGAGATCACCGCTATCTGTGCTTCTCGCTAATGATGAATTTCTAAAACAACCGCTTAACAATGACTGCGTGCAATGGTGACGGGATCACTACCTATTCTCGAGGGCGTAAGCCACCCACGCATTCACTCATATTCCCCATAATTGTTTTACGTTGCAGGCATTTTAGCGGGCGAGAAGTTCAATTAGCAATCGGCCAGTCGTGTGATAGTCTTTTTAATCACCACAGTTGTTAGAAAGCACTGCAGTGGAGCCACGGATAGAATGTGCTACCGAAGAACACTGTAACAAAACACTCCCATTGTCCGCAAACACTAGCGTAGCTGTAGGCTGCAACGAAACATTCTGCATATGAGCGACCATTGTCTATGACGACCATGGGCTCTAGATAAGAGCTACTCTTTTAATATGAGGAAACATCCTTAATCTCTAGTGTCTGAATCGTTCGGCAAGGGGCTCGACGAGCACGTAGCTAGTTATGAAACTCTTCAAATTACCCTAGAAACACAAGCAGTTAGTTGCATGCCGTTTAGAGGCTCCGCTTCCTTATCTTACAAGTAACACACCAACAAATGTAAACACTGTAAAACACAAGAGAACCCAAAGATGCAAGACTATCAATACTAATGTTCTTTTGACTTTCATTATTCAGCTGACTGTATACCACATGACCTACGGATTCACTACAATTTATTAACTCGCTCTAGATAACGCTTCTTTTTCTACAAAACATCACCAACGGGAGTCTTGCGGAGAAACCATTACGTGTGCTTAAGATTTTTGAAACATTGTGTAAACGTGAGTGAAGAAATATTTTTGTAGAATACAGATTCACAGGCGCTTATGAGTGCGTAATGCGAATTTGTTAGCTTTAGGCCTGGGTGTGGGTAGGCGTTTCCACGCCCGATCTCAAGCTTGCAGGATCCCCTAAGCGCTCCAAGGCACCACTCCTTCTATAACATTTTAGTGCGAAGACTGTTTGACGGTATTCTCGTTTAAACCACAAAGCTATTCACTGACTCTCGAGCACTCGCCAACTTTTCCAGCTTACATTGACGCAGCCGAAAGCGCTGTAAATAGGACAGCATGACTTTGACGACGTAAGCACAGTGTAATTACGAATAGCGCATGACAGCAAAGGTCTGATGGGGATAGTCTGAGGAAGACAAGATTGCGAAAATCGGATGACGAAGCTGTAATGACGATGCTGGAATGACCATGATGGAGTCATGACGATATGATAACGATTGCACGGGAGTGTATTACGACAAAACAATGACAACGATAGCATGACAACGATAGCATAATGATACCATAATAACGAGAGTACGGTAACGATGAAATGGGGAGAAATAAATTCGAATTACTAGAATTTTTGTGAAAGAATGACGAATCGACGGGCCGAAGCGAGTAAAGACACATGGAATACCAAGCATTCGGTTCCCTATGTGTTTGCACACCCTTCAGTCCACTCATTTGTTATTTTTGCTCAAGAACCCGACAATGTTTCACCCAAGCTCCACAACTGCAGAATTTTTCTATAATAAAAAGATCTCGTCGATGTACCAACAAAGACAGTATGATTACGAGACTATGGCGATAACGGGATGTAGTCAAAGGTATAACCACGATGGCGTGGCAATGCCTTTATGACAAAGACTCTATCGCCATTAGAACGGGACGATGACTGTAGGAAGATGACTGTTTGAGGGGAATCAGATGACTACGATGGCGTCAGATGGGGCGATGATGACCGTATGAGGGACGATGTCGTGACGATGATGGCGTGAATATGACGGTGAGACTACGATGGCGTGAAGACGATGGCATACATCCAGTGGCATTAAGATATACTCCCTGGCAGATACTCATCATTAGTGTAGACTGCAATTTCACCGGGACCGGCCTGCCGCAGCGGATGGCCCCAACGGCGCAAAGCTGAGCAGCCAGCTAAGAAAAGCTTGCGCTTTACAAAGCGTAACTCTATACCGAGGACTATACGGTGAGCTCACTAGCGCGAAGGGTGCTGTCAGGAAACGCACGACAATAAATACATGCACGGGCTCTTAATATGCCAGGCAGCGGTTACTTCGGGAACAATCTTGATCTCCCGTAAAATTTAACGCACACCGAAAAATCCGCGAATGAGCTTTCTTGCATTCAACCGTATCGGTATGCTGCTACCGTGGGGTGGAAAGAAAAAACTCGTGACCTGGGGATATTGAGGGGCATGCCACGTTTAGTGAGCCACCACAGGTTTGAAAGATAGGACAATAAAATAAAGCAGTACGCTGAGAAGGGCACAATTCTTTCTTTGCTGCAGGTATCGTCCGCAGCCTTAAATCGTTCAGGCCGAATAAGCTCGCTTTTTATCTCCAATATTTATTATATAATTTACTTAAACGCACAGAAGCCTACACTGCTTTGTGGAATATGGCTACGGGTGGCCTACACCAAGTCTTATGCTTTCCCAATCGGTTGGGCCGACGACGCCTCGTGCGATGACTGTGCTAACGAGGAGACTCTTCAACACCTCCTCTGTGACTGTCCTCGCTATAATTTACAGAGACGATCACTCGCAATCGCGATAACGCGCTTTGACCAAAGACCTCTAACAGAGGAACTTATATTAGTATGCCGCCATCACAAGCCATCGCAGCAGAGGGCGACGAGAGCATTGTTGCCGTTTTTAAAGGCAATAGAATTGCACAAGTGGCTGTAGCCTGAACAGATGTTTATAGTGCTGCAAGTGCTACTGTGCTGTGCGGTGACAGTATGCGTTGACAGTGACGGACTGTGATTGTTTGTCTATGCTCCTTTCTTTCTTTATCTCTACTTTGTTATCACTTTACCTCCCCTCTCCCCTCAGCGTAGGGTAGCAAACCCGATCTTCCCCTCTGGTTAACTTCCCGACCTTCCACCTTCACTCTCTCTCTCTCTCTATCTCTCTCTCTCTCTACTCAAAAGCACTGTGCTGAATAAGTAGACGTATAACGGGCAAGCAATTCCTCTAAGAAACAATTCGCCGATAAGGTTCAGAACATAGTATTGCCGTGTTCCATTCTCGTGGCTAACATCTTGTTTGGTCTTTCGCTTAACCATGATATTCTGCGTTCCTTAAGCTGCACGCATGTTCTCTCAGAGAAATGGCCATTTTCTTTTTTTTTTCAGCAATGACAAAACCAACAAAACAAAAAGCGGTCTGCAGTGAGGACCCAAAGCCCGGATGGTGGTGGTGCTGGTTCAAAAAGACCAAGTGGTACTTTGATGTACAGGCAAATACTTGTCGTCAGTTTGAGGGCAGGAAATGTGGGAAAGGCGCCAACGGATTTCCTTCTTTCGAGGCCTGCATGGAGCGTTGCAGCTGTAAGTCTACGCTGTCTTGGCGCACCCTAAACCTATAAGCAAGCATAACCTTAACGCCAGCAGGGCTACTCGAAGGTAATGCATGCGTGTGCATGCTTCAAAAAATTTACACAGCTGCGAAATGTGACTAGGACCTCACGTTGAGGCCCTAGTCACATTGAGAAAACGAAAAAAATGTTTTGAATCGTAAATATTAAGTATAATTTGGAAAGCTGCTGCAACGCAAATAAACTTAAATAATTCAAGTTGATTTATCGTAGACTAAAGTTCAGATTGGGCACAAGAAACGATACTACTAAAATCCGGCTTCTTCAGCTCCTTTTTGTTTTCTTTTTTGGAAGGAGTGAATCCTTAAGCTATTCTCTGTACGTTCTTCGTTCCGGCTCATTTTATGCTCTCACATGATATTCATATTTCAAAGCAATATGTTTTGTTACACAAGTTAGCTTCATTTATTTCTTGTTGGATAATTCATCAGGTTACTTTTAGCCAAAGTTCATTTCTGTGTTACCGCTCTATGTGGTATCGTTAGAGAAACGGTATAGCAACCTTAATAATGGTGCAGCTGACAAGGCGCGGATGTGATACAAAACATTCTTTCTTCTGGACACGCCTTCACTGCGTTCCTGAAGTTCTTGCCCCTTCAAGTAATCAAAATGCGAGTGTTATTCTGTAACATGCAGAGGGACGGAATTACCCTCGTGCCAGTTTTCCCTGCTTAGATTAACGCGCCACTCGTTTATGTTCTAGTTTACCAATATACGTGTTTCTTGTATGCATGTACTGCTTGTAGATGTCTTGGACAAACAATGTAAGTGCGCGTGGTTTCAATACTAGCAGCGCCACTGAAAGAAATGCCGCAGCACTGTGCACGAGACCGAAGTAACAATGGAAACAATGTATGCTTGCATGGTAGCGCGTCTACAGACATAGAAACACTGTCAATCTTCAACGGAATATAAATAACCCACGTTGTTGTGCTGTGCAGCTTTAGAGAGCACCAAGAGTGCGTTCTGGGTTTAGAAGAAAGAGCGACCTCATTTCTCATAGTGTGAATCTTGTGCTCCAGCCTCCTTGGGTCGCTATAATTCCTTCAATCAAAACAATTTTGTTCATTCAGTGCTCATTGTCCGCTTTTATTTCACAACGCAAGAACATACCAGGATATGAGTTTTGCACTTCTTTGGCACTTCTCTTAGTAGCATAAAAAGACAAAGCTATTTATTATTCGGGCTTTTTCTACGTGGCTACATTTCTAGAAACAAAGAAGTGGTCTGTGGCAGCCGCATAAATGTTGTTGTGTCATTTGTTTTTCTCTGCTTCAGATACGGGCTGCCAGAGATGCAAAAATGGAACGCCGTATTATTACCCGAATGGCACGTCACCCTGCGAAGTGGTGCCGAAGTAGGCGGATAACAGCGGCTACTATTGTGAGGAACATGAAGAGCAAAAGCTGAAGTGACGCAAAAAAAAGAAAAGACTTCACATGTCACCAATTCTCAGAGTTGTTCCCTACTGCATAAACCTAACTATCTAGAGGCTTTAGTATGAATAATGTAAGCTGTATCCAAGACCGCTCCTTCGCTACACTAAGCAATAAAATAAAATAAAGGTAAGCTCATGTAGCGTTGAAGAGTTCAACGGCCTTCAACCGCGCACACTGTCTTTTCCTGCCCAAGTTCGCCTGCACTGAAATAGGTCAGTGAATTATTCAGGACTAGTCAAAGTTCATGTTCCATCTCACAGGCTGCCAAAATATATGTTTCGCTGACCTGTGCAACAGTTCCAAAAAACCTCGTTGATATATTAAATACGGAAGGCAGCCCATAAGATCACATGATAAAGACATGTTGTGCTTAATATTTTAATACACAAAATTTGTTTTTCAGTAGACAAACTCCCCAATGTTGAGTAAATTAAAGAGGTGCAACTTCCTTTCACGGGCTCTTTTTTTCATTCAGAGTACAAAGAGATAATTTTATTTCTAGAGTAGCCGATAGATTACAATGATCATGTATGCTCTAACGAGCTACTGTGTGCTGAATAAGAAGATAATAGAAACAAAATAAATTTGGAGGATGATGATTTGTGCGCAAGAATGAAAATACTGGTCATTAACGCTAAGCAGCAACATTTAGCCACTATATTCATTCGGCATTAAGGGTATCGTGAAGAACGAGGGTGCTCAAGGAGTCACGTACGATAAATGATAAGCTTCAGCCAACTCATTCTGAAGGAAGGGCACTTCAATATGCTTATGACGGACACAAAGCCGCTTTCAAGACGTCACGAGAAATGCAGACAGGGAGAACAACCCTTCCGAGGTGTCAACCGCTAATAAAAGAATCCTACGCAATAAGACGGCAACATACCACAAATATTGCTGCGCAACACTGGTATATGTAGACGAATAGGTGCATGACTAGCTTTCTCCAATGGAAGATATGTATTTATCCAACAAGCAAACTGCTGATAAAAACGTAAGTAAGGTCTATGCTGTTTGAATGTGCATTCTAGTGAAGGTATAGCATACAGAAAAACATTTACTATTCGTGAACTGAACGCAACGCCTATTCTTCCTTCTCACGAGGGAAACTTATCTCTTTATGTGGCTTTAACTGGAATAGTTCTAAAAAGAGGCAGTGCAATGTTACGCCGCCATGCCTCAAACACTATCGCGCTTTGCATTTCATATTGAAGGCAGTGGCTAAGAATGACACTCCTAAGCGGCTTTATTCTACTCTTACACATTGAAAATGCACACGATAGGTTGTAGTTACAGTGAAATATTTCGCAATTGGTTTCTAGAGGTGCTTCCACTAATATGCGATTGAGTCATTGGAACGGTATCACACATTTTATATCAGTGAATTCGATATCGTTTACTGCACGCAGCGGCTATTGAGATGTTCATAGGCAATGTAACAATAAGATAGCTTATGTTAGGGCGACCTTTTAGGACACCCCATCCCGTATCACAAAAGTATAACAGGGTGAAGAAAGGAAGAAGTTTGGAATGGGTCGGTATATGTTTAGAAAATGGAGTTTTGCGAGTGAAAGATGACGACGAAGAAAAATTTTTCAGATAGGAATTACGAGACTTGGAAAGAAGGTAAGAATGGCTATGATTCAGCTTCTGGCAATCTACACTTCAGTAAACGGTTCAGGAAGTGGTATCACTTTAGTTATTAATTTGCAACAAGCATCGAACATCGCTCGCAAACTTTGTTTTCCTTAATCACATGAGGATGAAATCCTCAATTGTGATGTCTAGTAATAACACTGTCAACCAGTCTACCATCGTGTATAGAGGAAATACTCCAGGAAATTGTTCGCCATCTATCCAAGCATACTTCATTTGTAAGTAAAACAATTTAAGGAATCAATCTAGATGACTACTGTTAACATTGCGTAATGGCGTCAGCAATGAGAAGTGTCCGCAGGAATTAGTATTACGCTCTGCTGCGCAATAAAACATCGGAAAGACTATGGAAACTCCTCTGTATCGTCCAAAAAAAATTATGGGTTTTAAGTGCCAAAACCATGATCGGATTAGGAGGCACGCCGAAGAGGGGAACTCCTGAAATATGCACCGCCGGAGGTTCTTTAACGTATACCCAAATCTAAGTACACAGGTGTTTTCGCGTCCATCGAAAGGCGGCCGCCGTGGGCGGGATTCGAATCAGTGATCTCGTGCTTAGCAGCGCAACACTATAGCCACTAAGCCACCATGGTGGGTTCTATCGTGCAAGTGGCCGCAGTCCGCACAGTGTGGCTAAGGCGTACACCAAGGCTAGCATGACCAAGCTGGAGTGTGTGTATGTGGGAGACGTTTTGATTCGAAAGTGTGCCACGGGTGGGTCAGACTTTTCATAAACTGTCACGGCAAAATACACAATAATCCCCCTTTCTCGGAGTACGTAACAACGCAAAATCATCATCACCATCATTCCTTGATTGCGCTGTGCTCAAGCTTCCAAATAAGGATTCCGGAAATGGCATCAACAGCCTCCTTTTTAAGTAGGAATCTTTTCGGTACTTCCACTTGCGAGGCTTGATATCGTCGCACGTGCTAGGGAACAGTCAACATATCGGCACATGTGTGCTTTCATAATTTAAACAGCATCATTACAGCTGCCGTTTTACTCTACTGTAGAAAATGCGCATGCGGTACCAATATGTTGTGTCATAATAACGTGCGACTGATGGCGCCTACGGTACAAAGTGGCGTACTCGTCTTATCACGTTTCACGGTCCTTGGTACGTAAGGTAACATACCGCATGCCCTGCTTTGAAAGCTAGCCGCATGTACTTGATCGCATTCTATCTGACACTGACCGCCGACCGTAGTAAGCATACTTCCCACCGAGCACCTGCCTTTATTTTCTTTGTTGGGCGCAAGATCGCCTGAAATAAAAGTTGTGATATTTCTTTCATCGACCGCTTTCTGCGTGCGTACCGTTCCTGTCCACAGCTGTCTGGACCATGGGAGCGGCCCACTTCCGGGTCCTTGACGCCGCCTACCGCATAAAAGGGAAATAATGTAGTGGCTTCTGAGCATGCGCTCAGAGATGGATCGGGTTACACAACCCGCAGTCATAGTTTGAGTGGGCGATGCAGTAACGCCAGCTTCAGCATATTGCCTAAACTCCTTTCTTGCACAAGTCCTGGATTTGTTCGCTCACATCGCCGTTGCTGTCTTGACCGTGGCGCATCTTGCATCGGACAGGCACGTGGAAATCACCGGCAGTGTGTTGTGGTACAGCCCTATCGCCCAAGCGAGAGATCGTCATGGGTCCTCTGAGCACGTAACTCCTACTCCGGTGCTCCTGCAGACCCTCGTTAATGCTCCTAACGTAGCCCCCCCCCCCCCCCCACTCCCCCGGTAAATGACGTCGTCCCATTGGTGACGTCAAGCGTCCGCAGTATGAAGACTCCGTCGTTCGAGCGACCCAGCAGTGGGCAATGCAGCAGCAGCTTCAGCATGTTACCTAAATGCCTCTTCTTGCTTGCACTGGTATGTTACGTCGACAATTCGTAGTTCATCCGATGCGATGATTGATTCCTTCCGCTGCTGTGTTGCCCCCGCGGTTGTTTGCGCGGTAGTATTATCGGTAATTACTCCCGTTTTATCACTTGCCTTAGTAGTTTCCTCTTGAGCGGTGACAGTGAAGCCTAATCCTCGCCCCAGGAAAACAGTGTCCTCAGAGTGCTCTCTTAACGCTCTGGAGACGTTGGCCGAAGCGGCAACTTCAAGTTGTGATAACCCTTCTCTTGTACAAATTCTCTCAGATTTAGTTGCAATCAGAAAAGTACACCACAATGCATATCTGAAATATCAAACACTGTCAAAACTCGTTTCAACGCCTTGTAATTGGGTGTGGCTTTGCCCGCGAACTCATGTTCAGAGGTGCCAACTGAGCGAGCCTGGGATCAGCTTCGCTCTGACTGGGCCTGCTTAAACCGCACTCACTCGCCGTGGTTGCTGGGTGGCTATGGTGTTGGGCTGCTGAACACGCGGTCGCGGCATCGAATGCCGGCAACGGCGGCCGCATTTCGATGGGGGCGAAATGCGAAAACACCCGTGTACTTAGATTGAGTTGCACGTTAAGGAACCCTAGGTGGTCGAAATTTCGGGAGTCTTCCACTATGGCGTGCCTCATAATCAGAAGGTGGTTTTGGCACGTAAAACCCCACATTTATAATTTAAAGAAAATCGTACTGTGGATGCACTAAGTGCTAAATATGAAGACCTGCGAAAACCGTGCACGAAGAAATAACATCATTCTACGTGGAATACTTGAAGATAAGAACGAGAATTTCGACACAATGCATTCCAATGTCGAGTTGTCCAACAAACTTCCCGTTGTGTATCCGCGTACTGAACGTTTCCATAGATTAGGGAGGACGCGCACTGGGCGTTCTCGTCGTATCATGCTAAAGTTGCCTGACTTCAGCGATAAGCACGGGCTGCTAAAAAAATTCCGCGTTGAAACTTTCCGAACATCTTTTTTTTTTCTTTCAGAGTGCGTGAAGTTTATAAAAATGATATGGGACGGTTCGGTTTGGCAACAGAGTAACGGTGCAGTTGTTAAGATAAGGTTTGAGCATTTGTTCATTTATATCGTTCTTATAATTGGGGCGGCACAACCACGTGGGCAATCAGTTTCGCTTTCGCCGGCGAAGGAAGCGGCGGGAAGCGGTTCGGCGAGCTGCGCCGGTTTCGTGTCCGTTCAGTTCAGTATTGGGAAACGGTTGAGACGTCCACGCCTTGTTCGTTTCCCCGAGAATCCGGCTGCCTTCGACTAGCGGCAGAGAGGAATATGCCCGTGAAAGGGCTCGCCGTCGGCGCACTTATCCAGCCGTTAGAAGCCGCCCGAGCGTAGGCATCCGATAGCGACGATAAGAAGATCTCGAGCTCAGGGAGCGGGAGGCCGAAGCAATCCGGCCCCGCGACCTGTGGCTTACTTAACCCTGAACAAGGTCAGGTGCACGCAGCACGAGCTTCCTTTACCCCCATTTTCCGATAGGAGAACGGTTGGTAATGTTTATGTACATAAAGCACATCGCGCAGGTGACATCAACGTTAAAGATGTAGTCTAACTTTCATTACCTTCCCGTGAACGGATGCATGGTGCAGCGGCTATGAAATCACCCAGCATCGAGAACGTCAATCCCCATCGTGTCGAAAGCAATATGTCACCAGAAACATTGTACCTAACGTTTTGTACATAAAAAAAAGTAGACATTTATGGGCAGACAATGATTCAAAAGTCAATATCTGTATTATTATTGCTTAATATGCCACCTTTCTTCTTCAATATAGTCGCATTAAAACACACACAAAACATTACAGTGAGACCTGTTTTTCAGGATGCCAGGCTACAAATGCGCGAAAAAAAATTCTTTCCATTAGTCGTTTCAAGTTACGTTTCCACCCCTACCACGAAAAGGTCATCTCGATGCAGAACGAAAACAATTTTTTTAAGGTAAGCTTCACCGAGGCCTTTCGTGCAATGTTTCCATCAATCCAGATTTATCAGAATTTAATCAGCGACCATGTAGATTTAAATCTGGAATGTTTCGCACAAAATGAACCAGTTGCTTTGACACGTGTCTAGAGTGACAATCGCGAAATGTCCTTTGTTCAACAAGCATCACTTCGATACACTGGCTTTCATTGCAGACGCACGCTGAAACCATGTTTTAAAAATGGAAGGACTTGTCCGTTCGCGGTTTCAAATAGTTCTTGTGAAACAATGCTGACGACGCACCGGGTGCAAGGTCACACGACCTTGTCTAGGGGAAGGCTCCTTCCAACTCGTTCCATGAAAATGCCGAACAATGAAGCCGTCAAGCAGCGTACTCGTCCTGCTTGTCTCCTTAACGTATGTGCACGGTACGTTCTTTTACTACCCGCAATTCAGACGTATTTATGTATGTGATACGCGTTACGGCCACTGTTGTATGTTCTCTACACTGCCGTGATACCATGAAAGCCGCGCTTCACTTGCGCTCGTCCTTTATGGTGGGCCTGTACACTTGGATGCGGTTGCCTGCAAATAGCTGCGTCCAGGCCACCCGAGGCGGACAAATTCGCCCTTGCTACGTTCTCTTCGCCGTGGCAGTAAAAAATGTTCGCATGAGGGAAAGCTTAGCCTCCTCTAGTTCTGTTTACAAAGTATTAGAAAATGCTTTCTCGTTGTTGTTGGTACCACCTGTTCTTTCTTTTTACTCCGTTAGACCTGAGAACCCCATCGAATAGTTATTCCGTTTAAATTTCTACTGATCAGACGGCGCCTCAATATTCGGCGTTTGTGATGCCGCACAACGCGCGAATAGGCTTAATCTCGTTTTCACCACCAATTTCTTTATGCCACCGAAACATGCGGCGCGACGAAGGTGTAGGGTAAAACGTTAATCTCGCGGAATGTCTAGTGCATTTCGGCCCACGCGCTGTGGCCTCGACATATCGCACGTCGCGGGAAAGTATCGCGTATAAGCGTTTTTTATTGTTCCACAGCGCATTTTGTGTTTCGGGTGTAAAAGCGAAGCTTTCTTTGAAACGACCCCCCCCCCCCCCCTGGGGTTTTCGTGACCATTGCTGCTGCATACAGTTGGGGGTTGGGGCGCTGCTGTCTTGTCGAATAGCTCATATTTAGAAAAGGATATGATTACATGCCGGATGGTAGGATTGAGCCTTGGTCCTCCAGCCCCACACTCGGCTGCTCTAACCGCTAGCCCCTGTTCGCACGTATATATTCCTATTGCAAGGCCAACTATATCCTTGAGATGATCGCCACATGCCTCGCATTGCATAAGACGGGTGTCCGAGAGCGCGTGTGCACGCGCCAGTTATGCTGAAAACGCAAGAATGAAATTGGCAAGTTTATAGCATAGTACATCCTCCCACATAAATTACGAAATTCGCTTTCTTCAAATTATGGGGTTTTGCGTGCCAAAATCGCTTTCTGATTATGAGGCACGCCGTAGTGGAGGACTCCGGAAATTTCGACCACCTGGGGTTCTTTAACGTGCACCTAAATCTAAGTACACGAGTGTTTTCGCATTTCGCCCCCATCGAAAATGCAGCTGCCGTGGCCGGGATTTGATCCCGCGACCTCGTGCTCAGCAGCCTAACACCATATCCACTGAGCAACCACGGCGGGTATTCGCTTTTTTGACAATGTAGGTCTACAGGAAGGGTGCTAAACGAGTCATAAAGCTGCTATATATGTTGAAAAAAATCAGCCTTCGTGTCACGTTTTATTGTAAGCGAAAAAAAAAAACTGAAGCGAAAGGCGAGACGCGCAAAAGGTAACAGCACAACAGATGTGACACGCGCCGTGGTTCTTTTCTGGCTATGGTGTAGCGCTGCTAAGCACGAGGTCGTGGGATCGAGTCCCGGCCGCATTTCGAGGGGGGTGAAATGAGAAAACACCCGCGTACTTAGATTTAGGTTAAAGAACGCTAGGTGGGGCAAATTATTCCGGAGAGCCCCCCCCCCCCCACTACGGCGTGCCTCAATAGGACATCGTGGGTTTGGCACGAAAAACTCCATAATTTTAACAGACGTGCTCATACCACATTACCAAGCATAACAAGGAGAGAAAAAGGCAGAATGAAAACAAACACATTGAAGCGCGAACGTTCTGAGGAACATTGCACCCAAGTTAGCAGTAGTTCAACGCAGAGATGTCACTGTAACCATTCATCGCTGGACACTAACAATCACATGACGCCTCGGTGTCCCTATGAACTTGTGCATTGTTTACCTTGTACAGCGTGTTTGGGAAAGGAAAGTTGTTCGCCGAATTACTGAAGATTACAGACAACATAAATACCGGAATAATAGCTTCGTGTAACTGCGGCGTTATACGTAAGTGAGCCAAAGATTTCTAGTGTTTTCGAAATCATATTAGCCTTAGCTGGCTCTCCTCGTGCAGGTTCAAAAAATACCTGATGCGTATGTGCGTATCAAAACTGAAATATGCGTACTGAAAACTGAAAAAAATGACGTGCTCCATGCATGTCGACGTTTTTGTTTTAGAACTTTTTTGTTGTACTCTTTGATTGTTTGCCATCTCGAAGGTATTTAGCCTATCTCCACCAAGCACATCCGTAGAATACTCTAGGTAGCTTCTTTCTTAGTTATCATCTGAAAATGATCATGTTGTGAATCATCTGCCTTTCTGGGAGGCGGCGGCTGAGAACACTCACATATTTTTTTTGCATTGTATAAATATTGTAATATATTTTTCATAATCGAGAGCTGAATTTAAGTAGTCGCATGTTTCGATATGCGTTGTGTATCCTGTCACATTTCTAATTGCCCAGTTAGTTTCATAATTATATCTAGACTGTAGAGATGATAGCTTTTCTGATGTAAGGACTATACTAGAAGTTGAACCGGTTTACCGGGTAGGTAGATTCTACTTCTGGTATTTTTTAGAGGCAGTAGATTTGAGCAATTCGTTTTTCTTTCGCCTGTGCGAATTTCGTGCGATGCAAACATGGTACGCAGAGCTTCATGCTCTGCTATTTGGCGGTAACTAAATACGTGCACTTTACTCCGTACAAACGCAGATATGACGTTGGCCGGATTTTTTTCTTTTGGAAAGAAAAAGACTCCAGCAAGTTGCTCCAAGCCACCGTATCTTGGCCGCTGTGAAAGGACAAATCGTGGTTGGTATTTCGACCCGACAGTCGGCTGGTGCAAGATGTTTAACTACGGCCCTTGTGGTGGTGGCCTCAACAACTTTCAGTCTGAAATGCAGTGCCTGGAATACTGCCTGCGTGAGTAGAAATTATGTTACCACTCTTTCAACGTTCAATACGTTTTTTTTCTGCTTATATTCTGTTGGGATTGCTGTGATGGGGCTGAATAATCGGGAGAACGAATCGTCAACCTTCACCACGTCATGATGGTGCATCACGGTATGCGCCTCATGGCGCAGGCGCGGCGACGGCTTCATGCACCGACGCCGAATTCGATCGCTGGGGAGGCAGACTGCGGCAGGCCAGTGCAGAAAGTAGGTGGGCGCGAGATTTCTGCTGTAAGCGCCGAGGCATTCGATAGCTGCTGATGTGGCGTTAACGTTTGTTTTACGCTTTTTGCAGGATGTTTATTCCTTTGAACATTGTTTATCAATTATCGCTTTGTTCTTGGGAACGTTGGTTCCTGATTGTGGCAATGTCGACTTGTTGCACCGGGACCCTCGAAGCGAAGCAAGCGGGCTTTCAGCTCCAGTTCCACTCGCTTCACGAATCGACTCAGACTCTGAGAGAATAACATCATGATTTATTGATTCCGAAGAAAAACGAAACTGTTCTGCGAGCGACTCTAATGGCTCCAGCACGGAGTCTGGCCCGCCGTTATGAGTCTGTGATTACATATTGAGACAAGATTGTCCGAAAAGATACGACAGGGGTATGATTCGGTCTCGCACCACATACATTTTAGATACTTTTTTGTCATTGGAGAGCAGCACGTAACCCGTAGCACATGCCAAGGTGCACAACTTGGCATGGAAGAAGTTCATTGAAGAACCGCATATTCCCGCCGACACATACCCGATTTGCCCGAGTAGCAGTCACTGTAGTGAGAATGGCTTATTTAAGTGTTGCCCCTAGCCAGTAATCCAAGTTGTCTTGAAAAACATTCCCTTAAGAGCGGTACATATCAATCTGTCTCGTAACCAGTGACGACAAGTTGGTCGGACGGTTAGTTTAAACCAGGTTTCCTCAGAACAGCTGCCCGACACTGCCTATTAAACTGTGAACTACACACGCACCAAAGGTTAATTGAAGGAGGCTAGATGCGGGAAGACACAGGGCCAAACATGCCACACACTCGCAAAAGTACCCAAGTGATGCAAATCGCATTTAAAGAACTGGAAGTAACCATCACACTAAATCTATCTAATTTTAATCTGGCTAGCATTCTTAGGATATTTCACACACTTTCCGGACTCACACCTGCTGCCTCTCTTCAATTATGGTCACGCCAACGGGGATTGCTGGGTGGTACGTATTCTAAAGGGTGGCGCATCGGGCTGCCGTGCTGAAAGAACAGGTTTCGAAACCAACAGCCGGGCCAACTTTGGTCGCTCGGTATGTAGCGATGTGTTTGCGTCGGAGCGCTCTTCAATGAACCTCTGTTACGCCCACTTGAGTTATTTATGTGGCACTGGTTGGGCGCCGCTCTTGAATGAATCTCTTCGATGCCATCTTGGGCAACTGGGTGCTTACCGTTGTGTTTGTGCACCTCCTTAACGACAAAAAAGAAAGAGATCCTCTAAACGTTCTTCCCTGATTGGCGGAATCAAACCTGTGATCCGCGGCGCCACTTCCAGATGGCGCAACGGGCACAGCAGGAAGCGCGAGAGAGGAGGCCAGCTGCATACACGCTTACGCGTCGGCAATACGGTGTGCCGCAACATTGCTTCGGCTATATTCGCGTTACCGTCGTTAATATTTATCGTGACACTGGGTTCGGCCAGTATATTTTTTTTCCCGTCTGGGCCTGAAGAAACACCGTCCCTTTGCGGTCGACTTCATCTAGCACATCGTCGAGGTGCGACATCTGTGTAGCTGCTGCTGGCGTTAGTAAACACGCCAACCTTGTGACAGGCGTTGTATCTACGAAGGCGCTGTTCTTTGTTGCTGTGCAGTAGTTGTATCGTGTGCCGCGTCACACCATCCCGCCTCTGCGTATTTTGACAACATGGTGTTAAGCGGCCGATTGTGACTCTAATCGTTGCTACCACTTTCAATGATGGACCTTCAAGGGAAACTGCTCATTTTATTCGTAAAATTTCCGACGGCCAGACGTCTACTATGGTGCGTTTTAACAGTAATATAATATTGCGCGTTGCCAAAAAAACTGCTTTTTAAATCAGCTTCGGCCAGTGTCTACTTTGATGTAAGTGAACAATTTTCGGCTGTAATCACCGTTTCTGTTCCAACTTTCCAGAAAAACGCCAACCTAAGACCGTCTGCAGCCTCCCGCCTAAAACTAGGCAATGCTGGGGCAGCTCGCGCCACTGGTACTTTGATCCCACGACAAACTCTTGCAAAATGTTGCAAGGCAAGCTTTGTGCCGACAACGCGAACGGCTTTTCGACTTGCGCAAAGTGCTTGTACAGATGCAGCAGTAAGTCCACAGATTTTTTCATTGTTGCTCGACCCATGGATGTAGCTCTGATTAAACATTGTTCTGTTACTGTTCTTAGTGAATCCTATAACATATGCGATAACGGGAAACAATAATTTTTCTGGGAAGTACAGCTAACGTTTAATCTTTTATTTACCTCAGGTACCAAACCGGAGACCATCTGCCCAAGAAGTTCAATGCAAGGCCAGAACACTTTGTGGTTGCCGGGTCAGCGAACCCCACAGGAAGCGCCAATACTGAATACGCAACCAATTTGGCCCACACAACAAGGACACTCAGAGTCCACTAGCTGGCTGCCAGGTCGGCAAAACTCACAGGCAACCCGAATGCCATCTACGCAACCAATTTGGCCCACTCAACAAGGACACTCAGAATCCGCTAGCTGGCTGCCAGGTCGGCAAAACTCACAGGGAACCCGAATGCCATCGACGCAACCAATTTGGCCTCCTCATCAAAGCCACTCCGGAAACAACTGGTTTCCGGGTTGGCAAAGCTCACAGGGAACCTCAATTCCTAATCCGCAACCAACTTGGTACCCTCCTCACGGGCGCTCAGAGAACAGCCACTTGTTTCCGGGGGGTGAAAACCCGAAGGAAACCCGAAATAACAATCGACAACCAAGCTTGCCCCCTGACCAAGGACGCTCTAAAAACTATAATACAAGCATGTATGCTTTTCTTAATTAAAGAGAATGTCCTCTGTGTCTTCCATTACAATTTATATAAATGTAAAGAGCTTGATTTTACAGGCACGATCTTTATTGGAATAGGGTATCAGAATAATCAAAAATGTTTCTCAAGAAAAACAAGATTATCTGTTCAAGGTGTTCTTGAAAATACAACGGTAATTTCACTGCAATATACGATTATGAACGTTTCATTGAAGTATATCTAAGCAGTAGAGACGGAAAAATGCATTTTGCAATAAAGGTATTTTTTGCTTGTGCTAGACTGTAGATTGCATCAACCAGTGACTGCGCGAATATTTCTCCCTACTTAGTCGTGCCACATCTAACCATTTCAATATTGAAACTTGCTCGGAATAAAATCGAGCGGCTGATAATGAAAACTAAATATTAAGTATGTACCTCCACGCGGCTAACATGACAGCCGCATATCTTGGTAGTGTTGAACTGCGTGCACCCCGAAGCAATAATTTGATAGACAGCATTATAGGCACCATGCACCAAATAAGAGCAACGATTGGGTTATTGTGGAAAGCATAAAATGCATTATGTACAGAAGAGGTGCTATTTACACGAAGGCACATCGCATGGTGAAACAAAAAGCGAGCACTAGTAGGGTATTTCATTAGGAAAATTGGTGGCGAGCCTTAACATAAGGTGCACTTAGTATACACGGCATTTTATTCACGCCTAAGTAATTCTCATTTTTACTGATTTGGTATTGCAGCATTCACGTCATGCGTGCTAATCTTATAAGTCCACGAATTCAAATGACCTCTCTTTCCCGCACACGCTATTTACCAGGGTGGAGAAATGAGATTTCTCTCGGCGGCGTAATGTATCTACCCAAACACGTAGATGTACAATTATCTAATATTTGCGCTTCTTACCAGCTCGTGTACGAATGCTGTGTTTATAAATGAACCGATATTTCTCATAACCCCTGTATATCTCGCACAAACAGTTCGTTGCAGAACCAGAGCAGTATCTTAGACTTATTTAAGACTGCTAAAAGCGGAGGCCACGAAGTATATTACAATTTATGCATCAGGGACAGTGTCTGCCGTATCGGAATGACTAACATTGCTAAGGCTATACAATTGTCGCTGCATACAATGTTGCTGCGTAAAGAATAAAAAATGATTGTAAATGTGACAAATTAGTTTGACCAGAGTAGAAATCAAATGAAACACACTGGCAACACTTTCGGACTACCCTTTCGGCATCGAGAACAGTGTTCAATGACAACGGCACAAATTACCATATTTTAGTGGACGGCATAGCCACGCGATGACGATGGCGGCAGGGTACGACGACGCAGATGACGACAGCAGCGCGACTAAAATCGGCATCACGATAACAGAATGACGATAGTGGCACGACGGTGTGAATACAATGGCTGCACGTCTGTGCTGTCCTGTCCGCTTGGTTACTCCAGGGAGGTCAGACACTCCTCCGGCCAGTCACTGCAAGATCGTGCAGATTCCACGCCCAGTAGGAGTTTTGTCAAATGTACGCTGTGCTCAGCCAGCAGAGAGTTGCGACCCAGCTCCGTCATGGATCACAGCGCCTAAAACCTTCGGATGACGCAAAGGTTTTCCGCGACAGCAAGTGCATCGCGTAGCGCTGGTTGGCGTTTGATGGCAAACCTGCCCCGCAAATTTGTTGTTCAAAAGAGCGTGCTTTTGCATCCGCAGTGAGTCAAGCTGTAACCACTGACGAAAAAAACAAACAAAATAAAATGGGTCAAATAAGCAAACGATTCACTTTGACATAACTGCCATAGGCGAATGCCATTACGAACAACAGAAAGCCAGAGGGATAAAAAAAGGCATTGCTGACTGCGTGAGCTTTAAATGAGGTTCGGGGCACTCCGGATCATGTTGGGCTCTGCTGCTGGAATTTCTTGCGGCGACGGCTCAATGCATACCGATTGCTGCAGAAGCGACGCTCCTGAAAGCCGCCTAATCTGATCATCTCCGCAGGTTTCAAATCTTGGTCTCCGGGCCAAAAGCATTTCTCTTATGTGATAATAGTGCGCCGAACGAGCGAATATGAAACAACGTACTTAAAGTAATCTAGGCAGTATTGCAAGTTCGACTGGGCTTCCAAAAAAAATGTTTGCGGTGGTTTTTGCACAATTGTTGACAATTTCGCTAAACTTATAAACATTCGGCGCTGCTTTTTCGGTGTACATTTAGCTGCCGATTACTACATACTGCACAAAAGTAAAATGGGGCGTGGCATGCCGCTACATAGGGTTCGAAAAAGGTCATTTTTTCGCCAAATGATTTCTCTTCCTCCGGAAAACTGGGATCTCATATTAACTCGCGCAAGAGACGGACATCAAACTTTGTTTCTCAAAATTTTGTCTACCCCGATCTCTGAAACGTAGCGGTGCATACTAGCAAATCGCCTATTTCCGTAGTGGACCTGATAGCCGTGAACAAAACACGGTTACCTCTGGAAGTAACAACACTGTCGGCTCCAGCTTATTTCGCCTACGAATGTATCGGTGTGGGGAATGTTAAATCAGCGTCTTAAAGGTGCGATTCTTGGTCGCCTCGAATAATACTACGAATTGTATTAATTTCAATCTACCGACGAATCGTATAGACGTTCGTGCAACGTAGCTCTGGCTCTGTGGCGTACTTTGCAGGACCCAATACGGCGTATCATTCGAAATACCTCACAGGTATGTTGATTTTACAGACGAGAAAACTTAGTGAATGGGTATGACGTACCTGTTTGTGAATGTTACTGAGAATTACTAAACGTATATTTAAACACTTCTTTTACGAGTGCACCCACATGCATACTTGGAGCGTCCGACTTAAATAGAATACAGATGTAGTGCTTTCCCTCTCACTGGCACTTTGGTGGGCTTAAAGGCAATAAAAGAAAACACAGGAAACATAGCGACCATACCCGAAGGAAAGTAAGAGGCTGTACGATAAGGCAGCACACCATCAACGCAGCTCACCAGCTTAATCGCAATGCAATAATTTACAGGTAGGTAGTATCGAGGGCCACTGAACTTCTGCAATCAAGAGGTGCATATAGGTTTGTGGGCTAAAATATTTCTATCAAAACGACTTTGTTTTTAGTAATTTTTATTCAGCTTCCCCTATCTCAAATACCGCTCAATAAAGAACTTCCCGACCTAAGACGAGCAAATTTCGAGCAATTGAGGGCTGTAATATTCAAGTATAGCCGTGTGCCTTAGAATGTTCAGACGTTCACACACACACTGACTTCATCACCGTTCCTAATGGTTCCCTGCGATTTACATATTGCTCCAGAAGAAACCTGCCTTCTCCACGCGACGAAGTCTTCGCGAAAAGAAGTCCTACAATAACCATAGGAAACCGCTGCAATTTGCACCACGGAAGTATTGGAGAATACTGACATGCTGCAGAGTCAACCCCTTCGCGCAAATAGCGTTACGACTGTCTTTTATTACATATACGGGCTTATGGAAACAAACTGTATATCTTTAACATAATGCTCTTTACGGCGATGAAGGGAAGCACATTTAAATTTCACTAAAGTATTTGAACAAAATAATTTGCCATGTCGTCTTCACCAAACCTAAATATTTGACGCTTCAGAAGCGGTCCTTACTTTCTTAAGAAAATATGTACGATTTAGAAAACAAACCCCCATTTTATTAGTGCTTTCTTGACAATAAAACATATTTTAAATGTGTGAATATGGAAGTAAACTCTAGGTTAAAGCACTAAAAGCTTAACACCAATATCTGAAAAAGCGAATAATAATTATATTCCCACCAAAAGCTTCCTCTTTAACAAAAAGAATGAAATGATGCAATAGCGCAGATGTAACCGTATAGCCAGCAGTGTAGGTGTTCAGTAAAAAAAAAACATACAGGTGCACAGTGAAACAAAATAGTGGCACCGATCTTCTCCATGAAACAATCGTGCCTATAGCTACTTTCTTTCGTGCAAACAGATACAGTCATCGTCAAAAAGAAAGGCTATATTCTCTTCTTAAGAAAAAAACAAGGCTGAAATCTGATCTTTATGAACAATACTTGTTCTTTACCGGCAACATATAAGGCAATACACAGAACATCACATCTGGTGCTCAAGCAGTTCTTGCTGGTGACTGCGCAATGATACTGGCGCCTATTAACCTACTTGTCAAGTGCTTCCTCGTTTTCTGTTTCTACCTCGTTCTTGCCGAAGGTAAGCATTTTTTTGCGGACAAAAACACTGCTATATGTCGACACAATACTTCGACAGTCGGCCAGTCGATTTCGTGACCGATTGTAGGCAGTGATTTATGAAAACCACAAATTTTCGTAACGATGGCCCCTTTCTCCCTCCCTGTGCTCTCTTTGTTTTCATCCTTTATCGCCACCCTCCCGCGTAGGAGGGCAAGCCGGACGCGCGTCTCGTTAACGTCCTTCCCTTTCCTCCTCTCTTTTCCTCCTCCTCCTGTACGAATAATCATTGCGCATTTCCTATCTCGCAGTATTTACACGACTACAGTTTTTTTTTTCATCACGTGATACAATGCCAGCAAAAAACCGACTTAATGATACTAAAATTCTAAACATACTAATGATGAATCATTTTGGCGATGCACGGATATCTAAAAGTTGCATGTTCGATGACGATAGCCCCTAGTGTACATAAATAAATTAATAAATAATATGTGTCGAAATAGTATTCACTCATAAAACGATATAAAAAAAGAAAATACCTGGACACACAAAACTCCTAGGCATGATGGAGTAGTCCCCCCTTCAGTGAGATTTGCAGACTCGGTAAGAAACTAAATGTGCATGTATTTCTTGAGCCATGTAAGGGGGGTACAGCAAATACACAGAGAAAATATTGCGTAAAATACAGGGAACGGGTTGCTTGTTTTCAATGTCTCGAAAATATCGTGGTGTCAGCGCGACCCGCCTTCAACTCTGCAAGAATTATGATTACTTTATTTCAGTTACGAATGGACATAAAACAAGCAGTCGTTCACTACTCGTACAATATTTCCTGTACAATTACACACGATTTCAGTGAAGCCGCAAACCAGCGGTTTCCTTGCATATAGAGTATTCCATTCCTATGATCAGAAATAGAAAGAGGTGTTAGAAGGGAATCTCTTAAGAGATCGTTTAGAACGGAACATTAGCTTTATGTTCCATTTCTGGTCAAAATGATGTTTTCCTTGAAGTATCCAGACTGCTTGGTAATATTTTGTATTCACAAAGTCGTCTAACACTTAGTTTTGAATTGATGATGCATATTTCGATGGATAAATATTCTACCACAGTCAACTAATGGATCTACTCCAATATTCCCGTAACTTCCCAATATCTGCACATTGTAACGCTTAAGATTACACCAATGTCACTGGGTATACTTTCAGCCTACACAGCAGCAACATCGTACGTGTGCTACAAACCACCGGAAGCTGGTTTCTGTGGAGCAAGCATACCAAGATGGTACTACGACTTCAGGAGGGGAGCCTGTAAAGTATTCACGTACAGCGGCTGCGGGGCAAATACCAACAATTTCTCTTCAGAAAAGGAATGCCAAGTAGCGTGTATACGTAAGTACAACAACGCAAGCATCTGTTTTGCCCGAAGCATCGATATACCCGCCCACTTGTGGCGATACAAACCTAATTTCCGCTTGCTTTACGCTACACATTGACAGTTTTTTTTCTTATTTATTGCAGCAGGAATAATACCGACGCCCGAGGCGCATTTCCGCTGTCGGCGCCGCCGCCGTCGCCGCTGTGATGTCGCGCTATTGACGTCCAATGCTCGGCTAGAACGCATGGCGAGTTGTGGTGTCTCTAAAGACGCTGAGAGCGTCCGACTGCGAAAATTACGAGACAAAGTGGACGCACGGGCAACGAACGTTTCGCTCCGTTGGCTCGGTGGCTGAGCGAGCGCAGCATTCGGCCTCCCGTAGCAGGCACAAACCATTTGCGCGCCCAGACTCTAAGCACGCCAGTGTTCCCGCTGAGGGGCTTTGTGTATACATTGGTCTGAGCGGAACAGACCTTATACGTGAAGAGATTATAACCTGAGATTTCACCGGGCGTTAACTAACGTCCACGCTGTCCTGTCAGCCTCATCTCGGGCATTATCGAGGTAGGTCCCCAGCAACGCCGATGGTGCCGTGGCTAATCATGGCAGTGTGTTGAGACGCCTGGTATCATCCAGGGTAGTGTTCTCTCTGTCCAGAAAGAATTGCCCTGCGTAACCCGCCGTGGTTGCTTAGTGGCTATGGTGTTGGTCTGCTGAGCACAAGGTCGCGGGATCAAATCCCGGCCGCGGCGGCCGCATTTCGATGGGGGCGAAATGCGAAGACACCCGTATACTTAGATTTCGGGTGCACGTTAAAGAACCCCAGGTGGTCCAAATTCCCGGAGTCCCCCACTATGGCGTGCCTCATAATCAGAAAGTGGTTTTCGCACGTTAAACCCAATAGTTTAATTTTGATCACCCTGTGTACTTCGTCCTACCGAGATGTCGCACCAGCTAGAAAACGCCGTCCGAGGAGTTCAGCGCGACACTAAACGATGTTATCCATGTCAATTCTATGCCCTTCACGCGAAACTTCAAAATTTTGGTGTGAGTAAGCCAATCAATGAGCTTCGCGGAAATAAGTCTTTGCATTACACTCTTAGGCAAGATTACACCCTTTGGGTCGTGTTTTGCCACACAACATTAATCGGCATCGGTCTTGTCCGCATTTCCTTTCTTTAACGCGGCGAGCCCGGCACTTCCAAGTCACGAACGGCATGCGCGTTATCAGCACGACCGAGCATTCTCGACAGGACAGTAGCGAGTGCAGCGTTTTCAAGAAAGGAACGCAGGAAATCCAGCTGGGGGGGGGGGGCGGTATTTTGTAGCGATGCCTTTTCCGATTCTACGCTTTTTCAGGCTTTTCGCGCTTGACCAGTGGTCAGAGCGACGGTCTGCCCACAGTATCAACAAGATCAGGTGGCCGTGTGTGGTGGATGATAAGAATAGCATAGAATAAGGCATACGGCATCGCTACAATATAGCGGCCCTGGTCATTATTGATGTGTGGCAAGATACGACCCAAAAGGCGTACATGGTGTAGGGTGCATTGAAAAATCTTCAAGAAATATTATTCTTTTGAAAAATACTCTGTAGATTTCTATGCTCGTCCAATATAGAGGCAGCTAATACAAATCCATTAACTGTTGACTGTTTGTAATGTCTAATCACTTACCGATTTCTGTGTTCAGCAGGATAGGATTTCGAATTGTTTTAGTATACCGTTCGTTGTACTGTTGTATGGTCAGTTTAGAACTACTTGCGAAAGCGTGTAGCAGTGAGAAGTGTTTAACGGTCAAATTTTTCGCCTTTTAGTACACACACTAATCACTTCATTTTGATAAGAGGGACGCATATTTCAATTTTTTCATGTGTGCACCCAACCCTTATGTAATACCCCTTCAATGAGGTGTTTAAGCAAAGAAAATGAAATTAAAATTTTACTGGATGATCCACCGGATGTGGACTGAAGATTTCTAATCTTCTTCACTCCTCCTAACTCACCTCCATGCCTGCCTACTACGTTATGTTTGGTTCGACTTCGTACTATTGCTCTATTAGAGTTCCGGTTCTATATTGTGTACTTTACAGAGCCCAGCTGTCACATTTGCAGCTCGTCATCCCCACTGAAATTTTACACATCCGCATGTGATCATCAATAATCCATAAGTGGCATAGCTGATAGAGCGAAACATTTCTGGCCTCTGCCCCGGGCTCTGCTGTTCCCATTGGGTCCTCCCTAGATACCTGGATATATATATATATATATATATATATATATATATATATATATATATATATATATATATATATATGGGTTACTTGGTAAGTGCAGGCTGCTGTCTTGTTGATTGCAACTACTGGGGCCAATGGGTATGTGCGTAAACACGGAACGTCGACACTAAGTATGTGCACGTGCGTGTGTGTCATTAGGTATGGGTCCTTACTAGAAAACAACGCATGGGCGTATTCTTGGACAGTCCCCTTGATTGAATGTGCCACTTTGACACCAGGGGTATAAATTCTTTTTTTGTACTTAGATATGTGTCGTAAGTTTCTGTGCGACCACCTTTCGTCCCCATTCGACCCTCACAAAACGCCACCCTGATGACGCCAAGAGCTCACAGCTAGAAGTGACGTCATCTGCAGCTTCTGCTAACTCGATGACTTAAGCAAGCTTCGCCTCATTTGTACTACAGTATTGCGTTGGAACTAAGTTCTTTTTTTTACCTTATGTGATAACTTCGGGCCTTTCAAACTGGTTTGTATAAATGGCAGAGTAGTCTTAGATTTCTTGAAGTATGTGATCCTCCGTGTTTTATGTTATTATAAAGCCAAGACCAAGTATACTAATTTTTTATTACGTTGCGTATTCGACAATTTTTGTATAATGCATATTTTAACTGGCTTATATTTCTTTTCAACTTACAGCGAGACATTTGCAACAAATTGTCTGCAGTCTATTCTCTATGCCACGGCCATGCACATTTGGTCACCGCTGGTACTTCGATCCCATTACAAACACCTGCAATCGGTATCCATGGGGCCGCTGTGGAAGTAACGCCAACCGCTTTCGATCGTGCGTGGCCTGCATGAGGAGATGCACTAGTAAGTATCGGCTGTCTCTGAAACGCTCACTTCGCAAGCACGTTCACAACTAATATTTGAATGTAGGAATGTTGGACAAGAACTGACGATGCATCGTGCGAACGGAAAGGTGATCTCTGAAGCTTAAATATGTGAAACTACAGGCTGGAGTCCTCAATAACTCGGTAGAAAAGATCAATATTATTTATATTATCAGGTCGCACTTACGTTCTATCCATGGGAGTGTGTTTCTAGTTTCGTAAATACATTCCAACTAAGCCAACATAATCATCTCCCCCCTTTCGCTTGCTTTCATAGGGAACAAGACCCCCGTACGGGAGCCCAAACGTCCTGGTTTCTTTTCTTCTAATGTTTTTTGGCCGGCGGCCGTTTTACCCTTGTCCAGGTAGGGTGTTCAACAACACCTGACACGTTTTGATGTACGAGAGAGAAAGCTACGTAGCCATAACATACGCAGATCATTGAGATTGCCTAGTGGTAAAACTTAGTTTTACGCCACTGTCGATCCTGCTTTCGGCACCTACAGTGGCTCCAGGGTGGGTAAATAAAGCATTTCATTAACAATCTATGTAATGGGTTTGCTTGTGTTCGAGTAGAAGAAATATAAAACATTCAGAGACCTAAAGAACCAGTTTTGTAACGTTCTATTGGTTTTGCTCTTTTCGAGAAAGAAAAAAAAAACATTTGCGTCTCAGCGCCACATTCCCTCCATTATAGGTGAGGCCTTTCTCCTTGTCCAAGAGTTGGTCATGATTGAAAAAAAACTCTGACAAAAAAGGCAGTTTCAAAGCACTAATCTGCAGTCTGCGTGAGACTAGAGAATCTCAATGCAAATAGGGTTATTCTTCTTTCATGCGGTTATTGACAACGTCTGGCTGATAGCGAATTCGTAGTGAGTCTGGCGAGACGATTTGATGGCGCCATGTTCACTGTGCATTGGGCTAACACTTACGCGTTCTTTCTATAAATGTCAAGGTTTGTTTAGCTATGCCACACAGGTTAGACGCTCACATGTGCGTTCACTGGAAATTTCAGAGATAGGAAGAGAGCGGACATTTTCTGCTGTTATTACATTCAAAATAATAACGTGGTTCGGAAGCGCCGCTCTTACACGTCCACTTGGGCACGTAGTGCTGGCTGCAATTACGAATTGTGATGTCGCCAGATGTGTTTAAAGTCTTTTTCTTTGCCTCATAAGCGTAGGATTTTTCAAGTACACTAGGACGTGAACGAAGCTATCCGGTTCGTTAAATATCTCAATACGCTTGAAATGTAGCTATGTAGCCATATAGGGTGAGGTGCGGCCTGTATTTTTTGACATGATATACAGAATGCAAGGATCTATTCCTTAATGCGTATCAAGTTGCTGATACACCTTTTTCTCGAAGATGTGTTCATAAAAGCTTTTTTTTTTCTTGTGGTAGCCTATAGATAAGTCCTTTAAACCGAAATACGCATTTAAAAGTCGGTATATGTATAGTATCGCTTGCATTGCCTCCTATTATTTCTCGCTCTGTCAAATGGAGCTGAAGTTCACAAGACAGCAACGATGCTGCTTTTTTGCTTTCGTCAATAGTATTAACCTCCCGCGGTAAAGAAAATGAATGGCGAACCAAATTTAGTAAAGCAATGAAGGGGCCTAGTTGGTGGACGTTCATGATTATATTGCGCTTAGTTTTACAGTGACCATTTTAACTGAAGCACAGGACCAGGGCGTACGTATCGCAAACTACTAACTGTTTAATACTGCTAAATAACGCGCTTATATACACGGAGATATGGTGCAGGGGGGGGGGGGGGGGAGGAGACATAAGAAGATATGACAAGGTGACGACATGCGATGTTTGCGCTACGTTCGTCGGCGTCCTGTACTTCACTCAAAATCGTCAGTGTAACACTAAGCGCAATATAATCATGGGCGAACAATATTCTCGAGCAACACTTGCAGCATTTTCCAGTAACTAGAAGTCTCGACAGACGAAAATAACACACGCCCACTCGCAGTTTTTCTTATCGCGATGTGATGACAGGCCTGTTCGTCAATGCTGTCTGATGCAGGGCGATGACCATGGTGACTGAAACATGTAACTTCTTTGCAGTGCTTGCCGTTTCGTTTTGTTGTCACTTTGACTCCCATTGTGATAGACATCAGCTAGCAACAGCTACCGATGTTGAGTTGTTGGGATGGTGGAAATCTTTCCCGCCTGCAGACGTGGCTGGACCATAAAACTGCTCTCTATGTCGGGGGACCTTCCTGTTATTACAAACTTTCGTAATCAGTTTCCGTTTTATCATTGCTCAACGCCCTCAGGCTAGTAATTCTATCGCAGGAGTAGACTCACTTGCTATATTTTTACGCGTCATTGTTATAAATAGTATAAACATTACAAACTAGGAGTGCTTCAGGTGCAGACAGATCATCACTAGAAGTTCCGAAACTTTTTAAAGAATGTTAAGCAGCTGCCACAATCCTTCGGGTTCCCTAGTTTTTCCTCGTGTACAGGTGTTCAGCTCAGCGCTATGCAAAAACAGCACCTGTTCCTGCAAAGGTTTGTTTTTGCCGCCATTATAGCGGCTGCATTGTGCGGCAGAAAAGAAATGAGTGCGGAAACTTGCATTGCTGTCAAAAGCGCTCGTGCACAAAAATGCAAAAGTTATTCGCAGAGGTTGGCCCTCACAAGCCAAATCCAGAGGAAAAAGAGATAACAGCTGAAACGAGAAAGCTTGTGAGAAACATGGACAAAAAGACAGAAAAAGAAAACTACAATAGATGAACAGATATTTTGCGGTGTTTCTCATTTCAGGTATGAATACGCACCAATTTAGCCAAGTTCCAGAGATGTATGAGTATTTTGGTCAGATGACTCTAGCATAATGTGACTCATACCCACTGCTACTCATCGTCAGATTCCGCGGCAACACCATGAATTGAGCTTCCAGCAGAGACTTCTGGCCGTGCCTCCAGAATGCAATGTCTTCGGTCAGCATGTAGGACTTGCGGACTAAGCAGCGTTCAGCGTCAGGAAAGGAGCACAAATATAGACATATTTTAGGGTGTTGAAAGTGAGCGTTTATTCCGCTGAACGAAGAAAATATAACGCCCTTATCAAAGCATAATAAACAACAGACAAAAAGATCTATGCCAACCTTTGCCATATTCACTCTCTTAATGAGTGCTGGCTGCCACGGGACAATTGCCCATGGACTACATGTAACATTTCCCTGCATGATGGACTGCACCGATTGGTAATGAACCTGTCTTTGAGCGCATGAATATCTTGTGCTTCGAATGTCTTCCTCGATTCTCTACAATCCAATATTGTGGATCACTTAGCAATGTGCGTGTCGCAGTACGCATCCCCAATCACGCCAGTGCACTCCGGCATGTATCGATGTAACCACTGTGAACCCTGTTACGATGATCAGCTAAACGCACAGAGAGACGCCGTTCTGTTTGCACTATATGTGTACCGCTTTCGACAGGACAACGAGGAACCTTATACGTTCTCCTTCCCACTATACGTCAAGGATTCCTTAACTGCAAGAACAGCGCTTGATTAAAGGCACATGACCTCTTCACATTTCTCGTGTAACGCTGTTTCCAGATTAATTCACGGTCAGTCAAGTACTGACGGAAATATAACTGTTTCTGAGGGCACAGAACTTTTCGTAGAGCTTTTAGGAATAGCAAAACCGAAATACGATAGTTTCATTCACCGTGATCATCCAGTTTAAGATGTGTTCATTTGTTAGCCAGCTTGACGGCAATATTCAGTAGCAAGGTGTCAAAATAACGGTTTTCGGTTCAGGTCTGCCACTCTTCCTGGAGGTCTTTATTCATGCATTGCCTAGACTTGTAGCTAATTTATGCTGTTTGATTTGTACAAATTCGACGCAACTTCACGTCACGATGGGTGTCGACGCCAAATGCACTTAAAATTGAACCAATATAGTGACAAAACATGTTGCCACCGTGGAAACAATTTATGCGGTGCATACGGCAGAGGGACTCCTCTTACGTGCTTCCCTAAGAACAGTCAACTCTATGTAGGGCCGCTGACGCGGAACATGCATGTTGTCGCCCAAATGCATGGATGCGCAGTATATCCATATGCACTGCGCTTTTCCGCACTTCGAAGACAGGTACGCACAGGTTTGTGTAACGAACTGCCAATGAAGCATCTACCTCACTCTATTCAAAACCACAGCGAGATAGGAGTAACTTCAGAGGCGGGTTGTACATAATAAAAGGTTTGTGTCTTAGTGTCGATATTGATGTTCATGCAGTGTTTTGCACCCTATCATTTTGTTTCACGTCAATATAGTGAATGCATCAATATTTAACCACTTTAACTATTTCCATTTTTTCTACTTAGAGTGATGTGTCATCTTGGCGGAAGCGGACGGCTCGACGCTTAATCAAGCATTGTGTACATTTTTGTCAAGGTCATTGTCAATTTTACTCTGAGACGGCTGCCTAAATAATATCTAATAACAGCCACTAAAGAAAACAGTGTAGTGCATGTACGCAAACGTTCGAAATCGAACCTATTCTTTAATAAATATATCCTATCCAACGAAGCTGCACTGACTCATTTAACGGTATGATTTTGATAAGTTCGAAAGCAAATAGGTTCAGGTAATATTTCGCTTGAAATAGTCGTAGACTGTATACGTGTATGCAAGTATTCCAATCTGTACTGCTTTCCTTCCAGGACGCAGCTGCAATAGAATTCGCTACTCACTGTGTAATTCACTATGTAAACACCATGAACAATACATTGAGATCAAGCAAAAACAATCAGTCCTTTTTCTTCCTAAATAGGTGTCACTCATGTTACGATCACGCTATTTATTTAATGTGAATGTCCTCGCTCCTTTCGATTCAGATTTGTCTACAACAGTGCTATTTATTTGGGTGCTTTAGCCTACGTGCGTATCTTCTTTTTTGTCTTCCGAAAGAAACTGCTGCGCCGTCGGAGAGCTTGATTGAAATGTGGTGCGGTGCCTCGTGCAAGATGTCAATAGAATTCTAGACGAAAGCTTCGTTTGATGCTTCGGCATACCACCTATTTCATTAGATTTCATAACAGCGAACGCATCACATAAAAAGATTTTTACCTAAGTAAAGAAATGTGGCTCTCACCATTTAAAAGAATTCACGGCGTAAACTGGACGAAGACAAATAACACAGCGAAAGGACCGGCGTCAATTATTATTTTGCTTTAATGATGACACCTACTAACTCAAACTAGGATTTTGCTCTCGTTACCGTCTGTGACCGGGCTCGAGGTACTGAGTATGAATTGTTTTGATAGGTCACCTCTCGATACCACTAATCGCCAATAAATCGTTAATAAATATTTCGCTTCTTTCCCATTAATCATGAGCAGTATTTACAAAGCATTCTGTCTGCAAGTGCTAATTATCGTGCGCCGGCCACCAATGCTAACAATATGTCTAGCATCAAGATAGGCTGAAATTTTTTCTTCCGAGCAAATTCTAGCGTAACTTCCCTTTTCTGAACACTGTCCCTCAATTCAAAGGGACACTGTAAGAGGCAAAATTTTCTCATATATTTCGGTGATTTTGACAATGCTTCATTTCCTTGGGCAGGCTACATACCAGGGAGCGCATAGTGCATCTCCTGTTTTGAATTTTCCTGCGATTGCGTTCCCATAGGGTAACTTAAAATTCAGTCAGTCGCATGCACCGTAATATTGCGCAAATTGCGGAAGCTTTAAATACGTAAGGCCTCGGGCGTTCCATTGAAACTGTGTAATGTTTCGAAATATATTTTTTTTACCTGAGAAGAGTGATTTCATGTAACGCTTCATCTGGAGTGCGGAATATGACCTGGCGTTATTTGAGAATAAGAGCTGCTGCCACGGATGTGGTTGGCGCTCCACTAAACGTTATAGTTATCTACAGACCACGCCTTTTCCGTGACATCCTTTGCACCGCTTTATTCGGAAGTGCTTCATAAACATGGCCCATACATACACCTTATAAGAAGCAATGAATGATTGCGTCATTAAATCGCATGCTTAACATTTTGCGTCACCCCGAACAAAAAAATATCTGGGACATTTCACATATTTTTTTCTGTTAACCACGATCCGAATGCTCTTTGTTTCTTTTCTTTCAGATTACAGGGCACACGACGCCTGCCATGAACTCGTGCGGATGCAACGTGCTCCAACAGAACCGAGATAATTATACCACAAATAAACACTGTAATTACCTAGGAGGTTTCCACGTGCATTAAATAAACATTTAAGTGCAATGTGTGTAACTGCTTTGGTTACTACATGGTCGTTGTTATTGCACGTTTTATATTTCAGTGAAATGAAAAGCCCCATGGAGCCGCCTCAGAGCAGCTTTCAACAGGCTGCATGCTGTAATAATAAACTCAGAGCGCGTATACTAGCACCATGACTTACATGACGCGTGCCGGGTGTTGCAGTAATATATACACTTCAACGAGACAACGCAAATTAGGCAGAAAGTGCGCATGCTCTTTTCCCCATCAATGCCATTTTTTTTTTGCCAGAGCTTCAAGAAACGATTACGTCTTTTCCCCCTATACAAAGTTCTTTGCTTACTTATTTGCTTACTTACGTCGCTCATTTCCTCTCTGTCAGCATAACAAGCATTTTTTTTACCCTTACTATAGTGTTAGAGCGAACCACGCCCACTTTGCCGATGTGTCACGTGACGTCAAGACAACTGCAAAACCACTGCATCTGATATGATGTGTACTTAATCCATGCATGACTATATGCATGGATAGATGGAACAAAACTAATATTTTTAGATTCTACACGTTTTTCTCCATTAGCCCTTTCATTTTAGTTATATTGTTTTCGAGGGGCACCTAATTCGGGTTTGTGTCACGTGACCTCACAAACCCACGAAAACTGATTACATCAAAGTAACATGTGCGCACTAAAGGCTCATTACTATAGGGAACAAAACTGGAAATTTTTCGCAATGGCCAGCGACTGTCGCGTTCCGAAAGGAGTAGACGATTCCTGCCCGCTTCTCTCTTAGGCACTGGCTACTTGCAGCTGCCGACGAGGAGAGATTTTCTGGCATAATAAAGATGTCGTGAAGCACTATGAGGTTGCAGAAGCCATTCAAAATGTATACGACATCAATATTCAACATCTTCCTCGCTCAGGACTCATGTTAGCGTAATTTTCTACTCCCTGCTGCAAGACAGCGCAATTTCCGACCGGCTATCGCATGGGAAGTACGAAGAAGTGTACCAATGAGAGACGACGGCTCTATTCTCGTCCCCTAGTTTCCTACTGTCATGGCGCTAGCTGGTTGCTCCTACCACACACTCTCCGTTTCTTCCTGATCATTGCCTCCTCTTAGATGAGAAAAAAAACTGTCAAGTTAGGCAGTGCTATTCGCATTCAATTCAAACAAAACTAACCTGCTATGAACGAGGAGGGAGTTTTATTGGGCTGCTCAAAGGACGCTATTCGCAACCACCCAATGCTTGCTTCCGGGGTCACGTAAATTTGACGTCAGGAATGAATGAATGTGTGTGGTTTAGTGGCGCAAGGGCCAGATATGGCCAAAGAGCGCCAAGACAGTGTTAGTGATTTCGCGGTGATGATAATGAGTTCTGTGAAGATGTAACTTGGCTGTAAAGGGGCCTAAAAATAGTGACTGTAAAGTGCGTAAAATCTACCTGCTATAAAATTATGGCGATGACCAATGACGAATACTATGAACATCAAAATCCATCGTAGAAGAATGATGCATTATTTAAAATATGCGAGAAGTTAAATTGCTTACAGCAATACTGCCTCGCCAGAGCCCTTGAACCACAAGGGCCTAGAGGCATGTGCTATTCAAAATAATTATCCCAGTGGCATCCTCTGAAGAGAGGAGGTGCTACGAACATGTGGGGCTAATAACGTGCAACACAACATCTTTCAAAAAACCTAGGACTGCGTTGGTGTCAAAGAGTGGTTCTGGACCAAGTAACATAACAGGATTAAGGGGGATGTGCTGCCGGTATGCTAAGAGAAAATGTTTCTTTCTTTCAGCTTCGGCTTCCCGACACTCCAGTAGAACGTGGAGGACGGTCAGCCTCTCCCCGCATCTACCACAGGTTGGAGGCTCGTTTCCCGTGAGTAAAAAGTTATGTGTGCCAAATGTGTGTCCTATTCTTAGACGACAGAATAGGACATCTGTCCGGCGGGATTTTGTTACAGGAGGCCAGAAACCTAATTGTGGCTTTATTACATGCAGCTTATTATTTGCTTCCAGGTCCCACAAGTGTTGCCAGTAGTTTCGCAGTTTTCTTCTTAAGAAAGGCTTCAGGTCCGTGACAGACACCGAAGCAGTAGGATTAACTGCATGCATTGAAATTGATGTGCCCATCTGGTCAGCTAGAACGTTACCCTCGATGCCCCTATGTCCAGGCACCCAGCATATAATCACAATATGTTGGTTAGATATATATGCTTTGCACAGGTGAGAGTAGAGTTCATTAATTACCGGATTTTTGTGGTTACAGAATGACATCAAGGCCTTCCCAACACTAAGGGAGTCCGTATATATAACTGATTTCTGGAGTTTTGATTTCTTTATATGCTTTTACAACCGACAACAGTGCGTAGGCCTCGGCCGTAAAGATACTGGTTTCCGGATGTAGTACATCGGATTCCGAGAAGGATGGGCCGACGGCTGCATAGGACACCCCGTCGTGTAACTTCGATGCATCTGTGTAGAACTCTGTGCATGAGTATTTGTACTGGAGTTCCCGGAAATGCATTTGGATTTCAATCTCTGAAGCATGCTTTGAGACTTGCACAAAAGATATATCGCATTGTATGAGCCGCCACTCCCAGAAAGGTAGCAGCTTGGCTGGATGCATTAGGCGGAGCTCGAGGTGTGGGACATGCATTTGATCACTAAGCTCCCTTACACGCAGCGAGAAAGGCTGTCTTACGGAGGGACGATTATGAAAGAGTGTAGCATATGTCATATCGTTAACGGTGTTAAAACATGGATGTTCAGGATTAGAGTAGACTTTCCGAAAATATGTTTGGCTGCTGTATGTTCTCTGCAGATGAAGTGACCATTCATTTGATTCTGCATATAAACTTTGTAGGGGGCTTGTTCTGAAAGCGCCAGTGGCCAGTCGGATTCCTAGATGGTGGACTGGGTCTAGCATCTTTAGTGCGCTCGGAGCGGCAGAGTGATAAATCACGGCACCATAGTCTAATCGTGATCGAATGAGGCTTTTATAGAGTTTCAATAAACACTTCCTGTCACTACCCCACGTAGTCTGGGATAGGAGTTTCATTATGTTCATTGTTTTTAGACATTTTTCTTTAAGATGTTTAATGTGGGGGACGAAAGTGAATCTGTAGTCCAGTATAAAACCTAGAACTTTGTGCTCTTTGTTTACAGGTATTTGTTTTCCGCCCAGTTCTAAGCAAGGATCTGGTATCATTCCTCTCTTTCTTGTAAAAAGAACGCAAGAGCTTTTCTTAGGATTGATCTTAAATCCATTCTTGTCTGCCCACATCGACACTTTGTTCAGGCCATGCTGTACCTGTCTCTCGCACACTGCGAGGTTACAGGATTTGAAAGCTATTTGTATGTGGTCCACGTAGACAGAATAAAAGATTGTCGGTGGTAATGAAGCGCGAACCGTGTTCATCTTCACGACGAAGAGTGTGCAGCTGAGCACGCCTCCTTGGGGTACACCCGTTTCTTGCATAAAAGGACGCGAAAGTGCATTACCGACTTTTACCATGGATGCCCATTTCTAACAAGTCTCTTAGGATTCCGTAACGTCACGTTGTATCATACGCCTTTTCCATATCGAGAAATATTGATAGGAAGAACTGTTTATGTATAAATGCGTCCCGGATATTTCCTTCAACACGTACGAGATGATCGGTTGTGGACCGCCCTTTTCGGAAGCCGCACTGATACGGATCAAGCATTTTGCTCATTTCGAGGAAATGGATGAGTCGCCGATTAATCATTTTTTCAAATACCTTACAAAGGCAACTTGTGAGGGCGATCGGGCGGTAACTTGCCACTGAGGAAGGATCTTTGCCTTGTTTCAAAACATGAACCACAATGGCTTCTTTCCATGCAGTTGGGAGGTATCCTGCAGCCCAAATGGTGTTAAAAAGTGCGAGTAGTGTAACTTGGGTGTCATTGTGTAGGTTTTTGATCATTTCATACATGATTCTGTCAGATCCGGGTGCAGAGCTCTTGCATGAGCTCAAGGCAGCTTTCAACTCGGCAATACTGAAAGGGCAGTTGTACGATTCATTCTGTAGACATTTTCTTTTGAGTGGCTTACATTCCTCTATTTGTTTATATTTCAGAAAGGACTTCGAATAATGTTTTGAACTTGACACACTCTCAAAGTGCTCCCTAAGTGAGTCAGCCTGATGTTGCAGCGTATCACCCTGTGTGTTTACCAGAGGGAGTGAATATGTTTGTCGCCCTCTAATTCTATTTACGTGGTTCCAGACTTTCGCCTCATCTGCAAACGAGTTGACGTTCGATAAAACTTTTGCCAACGCTCTCTTCTGGCCTGTCGGCGGGTTCTCCTGCCGTGAGATTTAACTTTCTTAAAGTTAACAAGATTCTCTGCAGTGGGCGAAGCGCGTAGCGACCCCCACGTTTTGTTTTGATTCCTACGTGCGATTCTACATTCATCGTTCCACCACGGGACATGCCGTTTCCATGCCGAGCCACTTACTTCACGTATGCATTTAGATGTGGCATCTATAATGAAGGCTGTAAAGTAATCCACAGCAGCATCAATTTCTAACGAGGACATGTCATCCCATGATATGCTAGTTAAGGTTCGGAATTTCTCCCAGTGTGCTGTGTCAATCTTCCACCTAGGAGCCTGTGGTGGATATTCGTTTTGTTTAACTGTTCTTAATACTATGGGAAAGTGGTCGCTTGCGTAAGGATTGTTCGTAACTTCCCATTCGAGTTCAGGCAGTATGGACGGGGAAACTATGCTCAGATCAACTGAAGAAAAGGTATTGTTTGCAAGACAGTAATATGTGGGTTTCTTCTTATTCAGAAGGCACGCACCAGAGGAAAAAAATGAACTGTTCAACAAGACGACCTCGCGCATCTATACGAGAGTCGCCCCACAGGGAGCTGTGCGCATTGAAATCGCCAAGAACAACATAAGGTTCTGGCAATTGATCTATAAAGGATTGGAATTGATGTTTCGTTAATTTGTAATGTGGGAGTATGTAAAGAGAGCCAATAGTGATGAGTTTGTTCAGGAGAACAGCTCGAACGGCCACTGCTTCAAGGGGCGTTTGTAGCTGTAAAGGTTGACAGGCTATACTTTTATGAGTGACAATCGCAACGCCACCCGATGATGCCACGGCATCATCGCGATCTTTGCGAAACGTAATATACGTTCGGAGAAAGTTTGTGTGTTTGGATTTTAAGTGTGTTTCCTGTAAACACAGCACTTTTGGGTTATGTTTGTGGATGAGTTCTTGTACATCATCAAGGTTTCTAAGAAGACCTCTGACGTTCCACTGAATTATTCGTGTATCCATTTTTAAAGTAAATTGGTGCTGTGCATACAGAAAAAGAAGTTATACCTTATGTTACAGAGCTCTTTCGAGGCCCTGTAATCGGGGTCTTGCCCTTTCTGGAGCGTTCGAGGGAGCCTCGCCGCTCCTTAGGCGCTTGGCGTGCCGTGAGGACAGGTGTAGTGTCCATTGCCTCTTGTGAGGCGCCGGACACATGCTCTTGCGAGCGAGAAGTTTTCTGTGAGGGTCCTGCCTCGGAAGGCAATATCCCTGCGCCCACCAGCCCGGAGGTCGATGGGGCTCCCTGAGGGATCTGGCTGCGCCGGCTGTTGCCAGCGCTGGATAGGGCCGGGGAGGCTGGGGTAGCCTGGGCTGCGCCCACCTTCGGGGTCGATGGCCCCGTCTGCTGTGTTGGCGTAGCGGCGTTAGCTGCAGCCGCCGAGGGGGCGGATGGCGTCACTGCCGCCTCACTGGTTGTGGGTCGGACAGCCGCCGGAGGCCGTTGTGGCGCTGCCCCCTGACGCGCCACTTCGGCAAATGTGTTCTTAGGCAGGTATGCCACCCACCTACGTGCCTCCTTGAATGATATATTTTCTTTCACTTTGATTGTGACAATTTCTTTTTCTTTTTTCCAAGATTGGCACGACCGCCAGTACGCGGCGTGCTCTCCATCACAGTTTACACAATGTAAAGATTTCGCGCAAGCTTTAGACGTGTGTTCATGGGCACTGCATTTTGCACATGTTTGGTGGCCTCGGCAGCTCTGCGAGCTGTGGCCAAAACGTTGGCATTTGAAACATCTCAGAGGATTTGGCACGTACGGTCTTACACGGAGCTTGATGTACCCGGCCTCGATTGACTCGGGCAGGACACTTGAATTGAAGGTGAGTATGAGGTGTCTGGTCGCAATTTCTTCACCATCTCGCCTTATCTTGATTCTTTTGACATTTATAACATTCTGTTCACTGAAGCCCTCCAAGAGTTCAGCCTCAGAGAGCTCCAGCAAATCATCGTCCGAGACAACGCCGCGGGTGGTATTCATCGTGCGGTGCGGGGTTCTACTATTTAGGTCTCCCCAAATGATACTAGTTTAGGCAGTTTCTCAAATTGTTTCTGATCGCGGAGCTCCAAGAGGAGGTCACCGCTAGCCATCCTCGACGCCTTATAGCCTGGGCCAAAAACTTCGGTAAGGGACTTCGATACAAGGAATGGGGAAATTGTTCGCACTGCTTTAGCTGGTTTTTCAGAATGGATGACGTGGAAACGAGGGAAAGATTCTTTTTGCCGACCAAAAAATTTGAATACTTCATCGGTGCGCCCTCTTTTCTGAGGGCGATCAGGGAGTGGGGGGAAGGAGTTAGCCATAAAGATATGTGAGATTTCGGCAGTAACGCCAGCCACCCACCGTGGAGTCCTACAAGGGGAAGCTGCAGGACCTGTGAAACACGGCCTGCAAACGCCAGCTCTACATTACCACTATAACCAAATATGAAATAACCAAGGTTGGCTATCCACACAAGGTTAACCCTTGCTGCTTGGAAAATTTGGAAGTAAAAGGAAACCAGAAGAAGACAGGAAAGGTGGAAAGTAGGGGAAAGACGAAGGTAATAGGGAGAGAGAGACAGGAAAAGGCAACTACCGATTTCTGCGGGTGGGTGAGTCCGGGGGTGCCGTCTACGTGAAGCAGAAGCCAAAGAGGTGTGTTGCCTCCACCGGGGGGCCTTAAAGGTCCAAACACCCGGCATCGGCTCAACCCCCAGGATCCCCCTTTCCCCGGACACGGCTAAGCCGCGCACGGCTACACGCGGGAGGGTCCAACCCTCGTGTGCTCGGGTACGTGGTGTCGCAACACACCAAACGCCTGCTGACGCAGACGCCCCTGCGGGGGTTGACGTCAGGAGTGTACAAGTAAGTGAACTACAGGCATGTTAGTTAATTATACGTCAATAAATATTCTTCCTGCAAATATATGGTAGCACGTTTGACTAATAATACTCAATTTGTATATTTGGCACCGACTATGAATTCAATATGTACTTAAAAAAGGTGAATTTGCACACCTCTAAGCATTTTGAAAGGAAGCATTTCCTTGCCGATCCCCCCTGAGATTTACGACCATGGCTCGGGGCTGATGTCTTACCGAGTGTTCAACACCAAAGACCACACTGGCATCTTTGCTACCCATAGATGTGTCCTGGCTGCTCACCTTGTTTCCTACGGAATTACGAATTGATCAAACAAGTCACACTTATACGTTGCCGTTGCTAGAAATAAGTGTTGACGAGAGCACAATTCCTTTCTTACAACAGCCTTTTTCTGCGTACTTTTCAAGGGTTTGTAGTGTGTCGCATCTCCTTGATCGATAGTCGCCAAATAAAATGTACCTTACAGGTGCATTATCTGCAGGGGCAGCCCACTCTAGCAGGCTTTCCCAGCGTCGACACTGTCATTGCGACGGGGGCCAATCCCGGAGAAAGTATAATGTTTCGCCAAGAGACTCATGTGGTAGGGCTCTCCAACTGTTGCTTTCTCCACTGGCAGCCAAATAATCGGTGCGGAGCCAAGCTCTGTGCACCATGTTATTGGTTGGATAACGTTTATTGACTGCTTCACAAAAGCTTCGCTTCTGAGGTGGCATGAAGTGGGTTGGATCTGTAGAAATTTTTATTTGTTTGTCCAGTTCAAGTGTCACTGTTTTCGGCGGCTGAGCTACACATAACACTTTAACCAAATAATCTCGCGCATTTCGCAAACCTTGCAACGAGGAGTGTGGCTGTGCGTTAACCTCCTCCGCAAACATATGGGTCGCTTATGATGTGCCAAGTTGTACTGCACAATGTGCAACACTTAGCTTGCCCTTTCGGGCGTGGCCCAAGAACAGGGACCCTATCCACAGTGGTGGCAGATAATGGTCTGCACAAAACACCATGCTCACCTTCACCTGTATCCTAAATGCGTCCTCGCTAAAATCGTACTGTCACAGCATCAAACCTGCTCTTTTCCACTAAAAATGATTCGCAGTAGAAATCTGCGTGCCTCTGTTCTACTTTCCCGACGCACAGAAATCTACAGCTCACAAAGACCGCCACTACATTGTGTAGCACTATTCAGTGCTATATACATCCTCTGAATTTATGTTGGCGTGTCAATAAGTTAAAGAAGCATCCTATAGTCGACATGGGCAGGCAAGTTGTTAGAATGAACACAATGACATGTCGCTTGGCTCCTAAAGAAAAAAAAGCCTTGAGCCAATAGACAATTGTAGGCGCGCAACAAGGAAAGCTAAAATGAAGCAATTTTTATCCTCGCCGCAGTTGCGGTTCTCTTCAATTCGCCAAACTGTAGGCAACATAAAGTCTGCTGCTACATTATTTGTGTCACCAGTGTCGGGGTGTTGAAGAAAAAGCTGCCCTATATATGGCGCGAACATATCTACCATCGCTGTGCGCAAACCAAGCCTTCGCTAATTTGGCATATTCCGCCCGACATCAGCGATGAGTTTTTTATTCTCCTGTTTTATTTTTATCATCTACGTGGTTCTTGTTTCAGGTAGGTTTTTGCTCAGCTTGTCCACATTTGAGGAATTTCAGCACGTGGGCCTATCGTGCAGTAAAGAGCAAACAGTGTTGTCATTTTACCAGGTCATAAATCGGCCAATTGTTCTTTCCGAGTGAAGCATTTTTCTGCGAAACGTCTTTTTAACATGAGAATACAGTGGTTTTCCCTCACCAATCTGCTGTATTTGAACTATTCGCAATCAAATTGAAAGTGGCAGGCAGGCACTACTACCATGCCGCTTGTTTACTATCATCAGTAATGTTTGCTTTTGTGAGCTCTTCTCCGTGCTCAATAGAAACGAGCTAATGACGAAGACAGCGAGATATTCTTGTGCTTTGATGTTCCCCGCCAGTATCGCCAGAGAACGCCGATTCCCAGTTTCTGGGCGAGTGGTCTTCGAACTAAGATTTTCAAAGACATGCAGTCTACATATCATACGCTGATGCAGAAAAGAAAGCACAGAAAGTTGATAAAACTTGATTGCAACAGTGAATATCATGTTGTCTCTTGTACTAGACCACCACAACCATCAGCGTAGCACGAGACAAGTGTTCGTCCGGGCTCAGAGATCACAGCACGGTGGGATACAAGACTGCATTTTTTTTCGGAAGCTATGAGTGACTACTGCGCATTGAAATAATGATAGCATATGAATTGATCAGCAAAGAAAACTTCGTGCTTCATACATCTATAATATTTTTCTCTTTTCCTGCTCTTCTTCGTGCCATATAATATTCTCGAAAGAATTTAGCTGACTCTGTTCTTTCGTGCACTTAACAAGCTGTATGTGAGTTCATTAGAATGTTAGGTTTGTGTATAATTAAATTGACTTATTTAGCTCAGCTACCAATAGCCTTGCAACGGATTCTCTAGTAACTTTAACGAAAGATCCAAGCAGCGTTGGTTTACTTATTTTACCAGAATTTCCGATTGTGATTGGAACTGATGAACAGAGGTTATTATGAAGAATAAGAGCAATGACAACCTAAGAAAGCATGCGCACAAGCACCTGCGCAGATCAGTGTGAATCAAGTGGTTTTTATTGAACACCAGATGCCGAAAGGCATGTGGAAAGCTCTGTCATTGAATTACAATGTAAGTCATTGTAATAAAACTTTTGAAGTAGAACCGCTTAGTTCACTAACGTGCGTTCGCACGCTGTGTGTACTTAACTTTAAAGCGAAAGAACATTAGAAACGCAGTGAAAAAGCATATAGCTTCAATGAACATCTGTATTTCGGCTTCCTCAATAATGTAAGCGCTTGCACCCAATCAATCTTACGAGACTGAACGAACAGCGAAACAAAAAACAAGAACATGATAGCAAAACGAGCGAGCTCGCACTGAAAATGCGCACTGTTTGCGGCTGTCCCCGTGCTATAGTCCCCTATTGCAGGCGCTCACTAGTCCGCTGTTCTGTGAGAAAAATCTATTCACTTGGACTTACACTAACCTGTTTAAACAATGTAACCAAGACATGTTTCCAGCATCTTCATTAGCTTAGTGTTGAGAGATCTCAGTCTGAAAAGGAAAAAAAATATCGGGAAAGTGGAAAGCGACAGAATGAAGGCTTACTACCCTGAGCCTCCCAGCTGTTCATTCACTGTTTCTCGGCTCTTTATCCTTCAGGGCCAGATACTCGTACGAATGCACCAAAAACGAAGACTCGACGAATTCAAGAAATCTGGAGACGTATACAGCAAAAACCTCGGACCAATCATTGTAAGTTTGCAAAGTAAATTATCCCCTGCTCTGCTATTGCTGTTTGGCGTATTCGTTGTCGTCTCAAGCTTCAGTTCTCATTTCTTGCAATTTCTGTCTTTTCTATAGTGCTGCGCTTATGTTGTTTTAGCTGTCGATCCCCAATGACAATATAAATCTTCGTTGCATGTAAGCTACGTGCAACAATACTGGATAAACTGCAACAAACTTCACACCAGGCAGCTCGCGCTCTCTCATACATCTACTCACCGACACTTTTTTTTATTCTTTTCAGCTAACTCAGAATCACGACCAGCCAGGTGTACTATGCCACCGGAAGCTGGTAACTGCCGAGCACACATCCCTACTTGGTATTTTGATCCGACAATTTCAAGGTGCAGAATGTTCATCTATGGTGGTTGCGGTGGAAATGAGAACCAGTTCAGTTCAGAAAAGAAGTGCCAGAAAGTGTGCCTACGTGAGTACTTCGAAAGCGCATATTTTCTCACCGCAACCAGATTTGCTGTCTTGTGAGCAAATGAACCATTGGACAATGTCATACGTTTTGTTTTCGCGTTACCCTGTTGCCGTGCGTTTACGTACAGACGCACAGGTGACACGTACGTTTTTACTTTCGCTTTAATTTAGAGGAAATACCGTTACACAGGCAGCAACTTGCGCATTACCGCACTCGTATGCAGGGACGACTTCAAAGCGGCATTATATTGAGACGTTCCCATTTTCCGACGTGGTCTTTGATGCCGGTCAATGAAATGTCGTCGTCTTACGATCGTCATGCCACCGTGTTGGGGGGGGGGGAAACATGATTATTCGTAGAATACATTTAGCCCACGTAGATTCATCGAGTACCCATCGGGCCCACTGCTACTGCTTTCTCTCGGTGCCCGAAGTATACGGCGCCGGAATGATGATCGGGGGAAGTACGAATAGGTGATACGGGGCGATAGGTCTTTCTTTCTTCCTTCCTTTCTTTCTTTCTTTCTTTCTTTCTTTCTTTCTTTCTTTCTTTCTTTCTTTCTTTCTTTCTTTCTTTCTTTCTTTCTTTCTTTCTTTCCAATGTTAAAATACAATGACGGGGGCTAAGATAAAAGCTGCAATGAGGCAGCTTGAGGCGCCCTTAGCCCCCGTGTTACATGGTGCCAGTGAGTAGCACAATCAACCATACGCACAGAACATTACATATAAATATTAAGTACAATCATTAATCAATTCAAGATAATTTTCTATGGCGGAACAAAGAAACAAAGGAACAAAGAAATGGGATAATGACAAATAAAAACCATGCACATAGTACGCACCACCACATCACATACACTTGGCAATGCGTAAATAAAAGTGAAAATCGAGTACACTTGACGATGCATAATTAAAGGTGAAGAGATATGATGCTCGATTAATATTGGAATAATTAGGAGGAAGAAAAGGACGAGCAAAAAATTGTGTCATCACCAACATTTAACAAGACGCACATGTGAATACAGGTGAGAAATAAATTACGCTTGATTCATTAATTAGGAGAAGGTTCTGATAAGTAACGATAGTTCTGACCGTGTTACGTTACTGGTGTCAATGCCAGAGTCATGGAATGAATTAAGCAGTCTGCGTAATTTATTTTTCGTCATAGTTGGTTTATGAAGGGGGTATATACCAATATTCTCAGCGACGGGTAATATAAGTAGCCGTATTTTTTTTGCAGACAAGCAATTTCATTAAATACGCTGTTTTCAAAGTTTCAGTTTGAGTGCCATATACGAAGGAGAGAGCGATTGTATTGAGAGTAGATTGTGGGCATGTTGTATTGTTTAAAGCGGTGCTCACTGTGACTGTGAAATGGAACGTTTGCAATGATACGTACGATCCTTTTCTGTAGTAAGTGCATTTTCCTGAGGTTAGTTTCAGTTGTTGTGCCCGACACAAGGTGTGTATAATTAATGTGCGATGCCAATGGTGAGGGGTAAATTAATGTTTTTACGAATGTTGCTAGACGATATCTGTTCTTGTTTAGCATTCCTGTGATAGGGCTAAGCTTTTGTACTACAGAGTCTACTTTTCGATCCCAGTTTAGCGTACTAGACAAGTATGTACCTAACACTTTAATTTAATTTACAATTTTTATGCTCCCTTTGTTGATCTCTAAAGTGTGGCTTTGCGGAATCTTTGTGTCTTTCGAATAAAGAATTACGGCCTTTGTCTTATTTGAATTTAATTTCAGATAACGTTTTGTAGACCATGAGGAGACGTTCTGGAGAAGCTCGTTTGCGCTGTTTCTTAAACTAGTATAACATGCCGATGAAATAAACACACTAGTATCGTCTGCATATATGATAAATTTTGCCTTGGAATAGACAGGTCGAAGAAGTTTCCTCAATGACGTGATCTCACCTGTCTAAACGCGGGATGAAATTATGATAATTCAGGAGCACGCGCAGGCATCCAGAGAAAGATATGATCAAATAGACTGCACGTCTTGAGTCGTAGCGAGGTTTGTAGTTGCGGACGGTTTTGTATTGAAAGTGAAGACAAAGAGGTCGGACAGGCTGTTGCGGGCACACATACTGTGGTCGCTGGAGGCATAGCGGCAACGCCTGCCTATGCAGTCAAACTACAAACACAGAGATTGTCGGAACAGGTAGCAAGGATGTCAAAAAGGAGCTCCCCTATAATGGTGTCAAGCAAACCGGGCACATAAGGAGAGCTGGTAGTGCCGGAAGACCGTAAAGTGCGTTTCTCGGGATCGTCACCGCGTATAACGGTGGGGATCAATGTTCGCAAGTCTGTCGTGGCTGGCAGAAGGTAACTAGTGTCAAAGCGACTATATTTCCTCAATAAGCTTGCAAATGGGGATAACATCTTTCGCAGCTGCGTTTTCAGTAGCGGCGGCCTCAGTCATGGCTATCCGGGAGAAGTCCCCGGCAGGAGCCGTGTTAGCGCATGGCGGATGAGGAGTCCTTATATCTCTAGCGTGGAACCGCGTTGTTCTACAAGATTCCGAATGACGATTACGAATAGATACTCAGTGTTTTTTCTTATTTATGCACTCGTCCATGCAGCATTGTTGGTGTTGTGGTTTCTGTTGTGTCGCGCTGGTTCTCCAATACAAAAGTGATGCCATTTGTGTACCCACGATCCCCTGAGCTGAATCATATAAAGTCCAGCAGTTCATGTGCGAAGGCTATCATATGTGTTGCAACCCTTTTCAGTGCACCTCTGTGTGTTTTACTGTCGGCGTATCACAGTGTCCGATATATCGCACGCCTGATATCTGCAAGCTTTGAGACGTATCAATTAAGTTGAAATTATAATGCCAGAAAAACATCCAGCATGTTGTTCGTAGTACAAATTTTGTAAGGTGCACAAAGCGGACATTGCAGCGATTGCATCGTTTTAAATTCGTCAGCGAATCCCTTGAAATGATGCCCTTCTCTCTCCTACGCACCGCCAACTTTGCATTTACTTGGAGGTGGAAGGGCAGGAAGTACACTAAATATAGAGCTGTTTCTTCACAGCAAGGGCAGTCTGCCTGTACAAAAGCTGGTAGTAATCCTTTAATCGTAGTTTACAGGTAGCCTGTTTTATCGCGAGAACCAAATGTTTATTCTAGCGCAAGAAAGTTACTGTCACACTTGCATTTTAAGGCATTTTCTTTTATTGGTAGTGTGGGGAGCGGGAGTGCTCAGGTTTTCCCATCAGTAATAAACTAACACGCTGATGACACGCGTTACACACTAATGTTACCATACGTTCCAATGTATAAGAAATTTTATTTAAATGCCTGATTTTTTACTAATGTCATGAACATATTTTAAAATCGCAGAATCATGGGAGCGGATGCGCGTCTGCAGCCCAAAGCCTAAACGTGGACTATGCAACAACGATGCGACATTCTGGTATTTTGATCCTGCTGCACCCACTTGCCATCGGTATAAGCGCGGCCTCTGTGAACAAGGCGCAAACAAGTTCCAATCGTGCGACAAGTGTATGGCGATGTGCACAAGTAAGTCCTAGCATTTGAACTTACGAGTACCAGCCGCATTTCGACGTTTTCATGCACTTCATTCGTCATAGCAAAATCGACCAGGAGTGAGTACACTTAGCAACACTTCTGGACCTCAAAGGCTTGTCATTATCACATCCATAAAGAGAAAAAGAAACAGATTGACGAGTCCTACTTATTTCACAAGCGCTCTAGCGTAATCGCATCGGCATTCACTAGCAACTGAAGAACAGTCGCCAGTAATGACATCAGTACATCGCCATTCTTTTGTATATCGACATGTACCTGGTAAACACGTCACACTCTCACTGGTACAAATCCACCATTAATAATAGGATGTTGCAATTGTAATCTTAACACAACGTATGAAAACCTCTTTTATTTGTAGCGTTCACTGCAAGTTTTTAGAATCACTCCGTGCTTTCCGCTCATTTCGTTACTCTTTGATTGCTCCAGTTTCATTCTTTGTTCTCTCCTTAGATATGGACTTCCGACAGAGGTGCCGCTTGATTATGAATTCGGAACCCGGCCCAGGTGGACCAGAATAGGCAACTATATGGAAAAGCAATTCGGAATCACTTACAAGGACGGTGTCGCGCGTATAGGGAACGTTTTGACGGAGCTTGAAAATGAACCCTTGAATGCATGAAAATGCGAAATCGTCTTGTATTCTCAACCTACAAATGAGCTGATCATACCCAGCTAAAAGACAAAGTACGGTCATTGCAAACGCAGGCACTAAACACACCAGCTTTCCCTTATAGGTACGTACGTTTTAAGAGCATGTACAATGAACTACGACTACATTATATGAGAAAGAACTAGCGGTTACCATTTGACGCAACGCAAAGGCTTGGCGCAAGCCTGCCAAAATGCTCTATGCATTCATGCATAGAGCTTGCATTCAAACATGTTCAGTGTTCGTGAGTTCAGGTATTCATTATTCTTCTTTTTACTTACCTTGATGAAGCATTTGTGGAATAAAGTGGGTAATTTTTAATGAGAAATTAGCTTACGGTGGCTCGTCGGCAATCGCGGTGGCATGCAACGGAAGCTTAAGAATGTCGCTAAAGTGGATCCTCAGCAAAGAAGAATTGGCAGAACGAGGTAGTAAACGTGCCGAAAGTGCTCGAAAACTTTAGACAGCCACGCAAATGTTTTATTACACGCAAATAAACCCATGCTTTCCGGCAGCTGCTAGAAGCCATTGGCTGAGCGATCGGCGGCAGCCATCTTTTATTCCTTTCGGAACGGGGCCGCCTGCGGCTATTCAGAAGAAAATTCAGCTTTGTTCGGCATATTGAGGCATCTTTAACGCGTACACATCGCTTTAACACGGTGATTTTTTGACGTTTTCTGGTGTAACTTGACAGGTAGGTGAATTGGGTGCAGCCCGAAAACATTTGTCCAATAGACGAGGGCTAATGCCGAAACGGCTTCGAATCAGACATAACAATTTTTTTGTTCGGTCAACTCGTGCATAGTCAGTGTGCACACGTCATATAATAGCGTCATATAATCGCGGTTTTCGTGACGTCACGTGGCAGCCAGGTGAAGTGGGGGTGGTCCAAAAAGTTTTTTACCAATCGCAGAGGGCTGATTAGAAAAGTTTGGAATAGTTTTATGTAATAGCGTCCCATGTCTCCAAACGCTTTTCCACCTACTCGGCTCATGAGGTAGCCCATGGACAAAGTGTTAGAACATTTCACTATGGCGCGGAAGGCATCGGACTCGAAACGAAGAATTTCCTAACGTAAAACCATTCCAATTTGCTTCTTTTTCTGCCACTAGCCCTCAACTATCATCACAGAAAGATTTCGCACCACCCCAGCTTCACTTGCCTGTAACGCAGTCCCCGCAAAACCGTCTATGCTCCCCATCTGACACCAAATGTACCCGCTGTTTGAAAAAAAAATATACGATTCCAAAAGCTTTCCGTCATAAGCGCGCCGCTACTGGTCAAAGCGTTTCAGGCTGCGCCCACTTCGCCTGTCTGTCACGCGCCGCACAAAACCATGAAAGCTAAGCGCGCAGAATTACGTGTACACGCTAATGATATGCGGAACGAAACTGCATTTTTTGTGTGTGTGCGTGTGGGGGGTGCGGGGAGGGGAATAGTACGAGAATGTCTCGTCCAAGAAGGAAAGAAGTATGGCTACCCACGGATCACTATGGCCCCGGGGATCATCGATGTTTCTAGGTACAATTACTTATTCGGCGAAATATAGCGTTTTCAAGTCCTTTTCAAGTCCATATATATACGACATCGCTATGGCAACTCTTTTTCAAGGAGGAATGGTTGTAGTGTTATGTTTAACCTACCCGTTGCACGTCACCACGATTTTTGATTAGTCACCGCAAGCCAAGCAAGAGCAAGCGCAGCAATCGCAGACGCCGCAAATTATATCACCGCCCTCCTTACGCGGTGATATAATTTTGCTATTCCATCTCGGACCTACGGAAACATGCCGCACTGCTTCGCAATCCTCGCCGCTTACCAATCTACCTATTACACAAGCAAAATCTTTCGAGGTCAGCAGTGGTATTCACTTTCTAAGAAGACAAAGGTAAGGTACTATAAAAAAAAGGAGCGTGTTTGCTGGCCGGTTCAAAGAAAGCTGAGGGTCACCGCCCGTTGCTCGCGTTGGAATTTACATAAATTCCCCGTTAGAAAATTGCGATCAAACCAGACTGAAGTACGATTACGTTACATGGCCCCACCCGCCAGGCTAATTTGGTTCACTGGGTATGTCGCACAGCACGTGTTTGACGCTCTTCAAACCTTTCTGACGTCACCTTGGGACACTGGGTATGTGGCCCAGATACGTGTCGGTGTTCAGTGATCCTCTTTGATGCCTACTTTGGTCAATGAGCACGTGCTACTCACTATACTCGACTCTTCGGTGAACCTCCTTGACTCAAACTTAGGTCACCAGGTATTTACTAGCGATTATGCGCCGTTTCTCAATGAACGTCTTCGCCGTCACGTTGGGTCGTTGGGCACGTCCCTCGTGGCGTGAGCCCCATTCACCGAACCTGTTTGACGCCAACTTTGGCAACTATCCGCTACTTTGAATGCACCGCTCTTCAATGGCCGAACATTAATTCAAAATTTATGCGGCGCTCGGCGGAATCGACCGCGAGCCAAATATAATCAGGCAATGTGGACAGAATGCGTGTTCACCCATGCACCGCGCGTGGACTTCCCGGCAGTGCAGCTTAACGACGCAGCACGTTCATTGAGAAGCTTGGTTTACTGCACACACGCCTCATGCATGACGCGTCTCTGCATTGGAAATACGATATGTGGCTATACTGCTCCACTACAAATAGCAATAACGCCGACATTCGTGGTGTGATCGGTTCTGACGCATTTTGTTTCACTCGGTAGTCATAGCTGGCTTGAATAACGGGCCACCTCTCATCATGATAGCACCATGATAACACCATTTTGTCATGAATAAGTGCTGTAGTTTCTGCGGGCACATACTTCACATATACCTGCAGTAAACAAGCATTTCTAGTCGCATCGCAGCCACAGAAATCAATTTAACATTTCGTCACGCTGTTGGCGTCATTCAGCTTGTAACCTCCACGCAAGCACGACATATGCTGCAAGCACATAGCGCCTCGTACACTAGACTTCGCTGATATAAATTTTAAAAAGCTACGCCCCGAGCAGCAATCCGAGAAATCGCATGAGGTACTATCAAGAACAAGAGTTCTAATTTGGGATAGTTGGTTAAACATCGACATAATGAAAAATAAAGCGCGAACAACAGAAGTAAGAGAACCACCCATGATATTGTCGACGTGTAGTCCTGTTTGCCGTGCAGTTGTTCCACAATGTAGAGATAATATCAGAGCGGAATTCTCTAACACGGCACATATACTTAACGATGGTTCATCAGTACCTCAAGACACATCTTGAAGTTTGTCTAACGCGCTCTACAAGAAAGAATATTATCTAATCTCTTTGAAAGAAACTTGGCGTCGACATTAGCCGATGTTTGTGCAGTGAAAGAAGTGGCGAGATACATACTCCTGCTTTTCTGCGACATTGGAACATGGTTGAACACTTGAAGGCAGCTTTCCAAAGTCTGAAAATATGAAAAAGCAATTTTATCCACCACCGGGCTATTAACAAGAAAACATAAGCAACTAAGCATGTCAAGCTGGTTATCTCAAAACCTGTCGCTGGATTCCATCCAACGGCGGCAGATCACGCAATGAAAAAAAATATGGGTAAGGGGCTGGGAAGGACCAGTGCAGCATATGTTCACGGTGGATATTTGTGACAAAAACCACTGGCATCACCATTGCCAAGCTGTGTTGCACTAATACCGTCCAAACCAACAATGCGCTCAAGAATTGTACGGAGGGCGACAATAAAAAAAATATCACCACAGCATCAAACAAACCCACAAAAATGTAAACCGTGCCCGCTTTGGAAAAACTAACGCTGAAAATAACACGTAGAGAGAGATAGCACGTTCCAGATAGTGTCCACACATGACGCAAAAATTATTTCTTTTTTTTTTGCACTTCGACGTACAGTAGTTTCTGATCACTCTCGGTAGTCTTCAGCGAACCTCGGATGCACACTGCTCATCCAAAAGGACCACCTGCATTTGCCCATCTTTACTGTTCACTCACGACCTACATCGTAAATGAGGTGAGTTCTCTAAAGACACGCGGGCCTAAAATGTCTAAACTAGGCTACAAACATTGTACGATTCATATGCATCACAGGGCCTCATGAGATATGGCGCTCTGCTTCAGATTCACGACGTCATGGCTTCAATTCCCAGTCGTTCCAGCCGCATTCAAGATCCTATTTCCAGAATTCAAAAATGCTTGTGTATACTTTGGTATAGGCACACGTAGAAAAACCTCAGGCCGTCAAAACTAATTAAAAAAACCCTCCATGTCGTCTCCCACCGGCAATTACTTACACAGAGGCGTTGAACGCCATCATTTTATTTCACTACGTCATTCTTAATTCTTAGTGATACCTGCGGAAAATTTACAGTTTTCACCAACAGCGGTGTTTCTCGAGCGTTGAGACATGAGAGCTCCATAGGCTCTCATGCATATGTTCTGATGACTGGTGCAAAATAATGTATCAAAACAGTGTATCTGAGTACACCCTTCTAACTTTGCGCAGGTTTTAAAGACAACTAAGGATCGACCTCCCCTAAGATTTTCTCTTGGCACGACATTGTCCTGGCCATAAGCAGCGTTCGCGCAATCGTTAGCGGAACTACGTGTGTTTGCCTTTGATTGCGCGAGTAATTGGATGAAGACTACAAATTTCCTTAATAGTTTGCTTTCACTGTCGATCAACGCGCTGTTTTCTTCCCACGGATTGACAAATGGATAGTGCACCCCAAGCACTGTTGAGATACCCAGCCAGTGAATCGTGAAGCGGACCACTGTAAGGCGTGCCTTTCAAGGTCCTTGCAATACACATTGCAAAATACGGGTCGGCAACCATTAATGGCAAGATCGTGAATTGGTCATCGCAAATTTGAGTCCGGAAGCTAAGCGCTCATACACGTGTGGGGTAGGGGCACGCTGTTCTTAGCCGTTCTTATGCGGACCGCTTGCATCCTATATACTAAACGTCATGCACCTGGTGTTAGGTAGGACCAAATCGTCGTTTCCAAAAGACAAAAATTCTATGGTAATTACCCGCCATTGAGTCCCAAGACGAACTAGTGTCACAGCACTGACCGTTTTCCTTCTCGCCATAGTCGCGATTGACACAGTCCTCACCCACCGGCCTCACTCCTTTACTAACAATGCTAACTGAAGGTAATCCACTGAAAGTTTTGTCAACTGCCTGTAACGCACTGCACATGCAACCTTTTCTGAAATTTGATGATCGAAATTACGGAATATGTAAACCTAAACAAAATAAACCAAACTCAGCAGCCGCGTCTTCCAGAAAGTCTAAAGGGAGCGTCATGAATCACCTCATATACTGCCTGACCAGTGGGTTGCAATTTCTAGCGTAAAACAAATATCGCAGTGACCGCTGAAAGCACAATCTAGTAAATGCAGCCAGTTCTAGTGTGAAGCTAGAACTACCAGAAGCAAGCACTAATTTCCTCCTGTTCCACTCGCGTTCAATATGGTAAGCTTGCACCAGAGCCCTTATACTTGCGTTAGCAAAAAAAATTGCTACTGGCAGTGCTGACATTTCTCTACAGAATGTAAGTAGACAATGCTGAAACAGATGGATACAAACCCAAGTACAGGTACAACACTTGTTCTCAGAGGCGCCTGATGCTGGACAAAGTTTTCTCCGAGCAACAACTGTATGCACATTGTTTGAAATTCCGAACACCTGGCTTATTTTCGCTAACGTCCAAAAGAGTTTCGCTACGCGCAAAGTCGGTGTAGAGAATCATTGCTTCGAACGTTTGTTCGGTCTGTTATAGTAAAGCTCTTGAATGAAAAGCTTCGCGCAGTATTGCGCCAGAAACGTCGTTGAAGGTTGCCGTCTTACCCGCAAATGAATAAATGGTACAAATCCAACAAATTCGATTCTACGCATTTTTCTGAATGAGCGCTATCATTTTGGTTATAGCGATTTCAAGCATTACCCACTTCGTGTTTCTGTCACGCGACCTCCCTAATTTGCGAAAACTCATTACAGCAAAGTAACGTATACGCACTAAAGATTCATCACTATGCGGAACAAAACTGGAAATTTTTCGCAATAGCCAGCGACTGTTGAAGATTACTGCATGCCTGTCTCTTAGGCACTGGCTACTAGCAGCTAAAGGCGAGAAGAGATTTGCTGGCATAATAAAATGTTGCGAGGTACTAAGAGGTTGTATAAGCCTTTCGAAATGTATGCGACATCGATCTTCTAACTCTTCCTCGCTGAAGACTCATTTTAGCGCAATTTTCTACTCGATGCTCCAGGTCAGCGCAATTTTGAACCACCTATCGCATGCTAAGTAAGAGGAAGTGGACCAATAGGAGACGACGGCTCAATTATCCCCTGCTGGATACCTACTTTCATGGCACTGGCTCGTTCCCTACCACACGCTCTCCACATCTTCGTGCTCATCGCCTCACTTTAAATAAGAAAAAAGAACTATCAAGTTAGGCAGTGCTATTCCCATTCAAATTAAATGAAAGTTACCTGCTATGAGCGACGACGGCGTTTTATTGGGCTGCTAAAAGGACGCTGCTCGTACAGCCCAATGTTTGCTTCCGCGGTGACGTAAGTTTGACGTCAGCAATGTACAATTCAATACACTACAGGCACCGGCAGGTAATTATACATAAATAAATGTTCCACCTGCAAAAAAAACATCAGTGCCCTTCCAATCTGTGAAGACGGATGACCAGCGAAGCTGTGTATGTGGCCCCTTAATTGTGAACCGCACCTCCGAAGCGGGTCGGCGCGGCAATGCACTATCTTCGGGATCGACAGACGCTTGGGGAGTGCTTAATGCCTGCTTAATCTCCGCCGCGGGTTGGCCCGGCGTCGTGCTATCTTCGGGTTCGGCCATCATATGGGGAGTTCTTAACGCCTATTTCACTTCCGCCGCGGGTCGACCCGGCATTGCACTATCTTTGGTATCGGCCCACGTATGAGGAGTGCTTAACGTCTGCTTCACCTCTGCCGCAGGTGGTGCCGGTATTGCACTATCATCGGGATGGGCACACGTTTGCGGAGTTTTTGTTTACCACAGCGCCACGAATATTTCTTTGGACGGTAGAGGTATACAGCTTCGTTGTAATATATTGTTGCACGTTTGTCTATTGACTATTCCATTCGTATATTGGGCCCCGAGTATTTATTCAATATGTACTTAAAAAGATGATACTTGCGCACCTCTAAGCAATTTTAAAGGAAGCTTTCCTTGCGGACCCTTCCGGACATTTACTGCAATGGCTGATGGCTTATGTCTTGCCTAATATTAAACACGAAGGACCACATTGGCATCTTTACTACGGTTACATATGGCTTGGCTGCTGGCCTTGTTTTCTACTATATTACGAATTGATAAAACAAGAGACACCTAAATGTTGCCATTGCTGGAAACAAGTGTCATCGAGAGCGCAACTGCTTGAATGCAGCAACCGTTCCCTGCCAACTTTTCAAGGTATTGCGGTGTGTCGCATCTCCTTACTTATTATTTCGCTGAGTAATATGTACTTTACAGGGGCATTATCTGCAGGAGCAGCCGGCTCTAGCAGGCTTTCCCACCGTCGACACAGTGTCATTGCGACGTGTTCCAATCCCGGAGGAAGCATATTGTTTGGTCAAGTGGCTCACGTGGCAGGGCTCTCCAGTTGTTGCTTTCTCCACTGGCAGGCAAGTAATCGCTACGGGACCAAGCGCTGTGCACAATGTTATTGGTTGCATGGCGTTCATTGACCGCTTCACAAAAGCTTCGCTCCTCATTTTCCATGAAGTGGGTTGGATCTGTAGATCTTGTTTTATTGTCTAGTTCAAGTGTTACTGCATGTTTTCGGCGGCTGAGCTACGCCTAACAATTTAAAGCATGTATTTCGCGCGCTTCGCAAAACTCGTAGCGAGGAGCGTGGCTGTGCGTTAACCTCATCCCCAAACATATGGGTCACTTATGATGTGTCAAGCAGTACTGCATAATGCGCAACACTGAGCTTACTCTTTCGGGCGTAGCCCAAGTAGAGGGGCCCTATCCACAGTGGTGGCAGATAATGGTCTCCAAAAAACTCCCTGCTCACCCTCACCTTTATTCTAAACGCGTTCTCGCTAAAAGCCTACTATCGCCGCATCAAATCCTGCTCTGCTTCACTAAAAAAGTTTCGCACTAGAAATTTGCGCGCCTGTGTTCTGGTTTCCCGAAGCACAGAAATCTATAGCTCACGAAGACCGCCAGTACGCTGTGTAGTACTTTCATTGCTATATAAAATCCCTGAAGTTCTGTTCGGGTGCATGAAGGTCAATATGCGTGCTATTGTTAGCATGGGCAGGGATGATCTTAGAAAGAACACAATCACAGTCAGCTTGACTAGTACAGAAAAAATAGCCTTGAACCAATAGAGCATTATAGACCAGCAACAAGAAAAGCTACCAAGATAGGACAATTTGTCATTGCAGCAGTTGCGGTTCTGTTCAATTCAGCAAACTGTAAGCTACAGAAAGACTGCTGCTACAGAACACGTGTGCTAGAGGCAAACGATGGTAAACTGGACGACGACAATGTCAGGTTTTTTTTTGTTTGTGTGTTTTACTTTCACCATCTGTTAAGCAAAACGTCGCCCTATATATTGCGCCAACATATCTTCTCTCACTCTGCGCAAACCAAGCGTTCGCTAAGTTGGCACGTTCAACCCGACATCAGCAATGAGGTTCTTATGCTGCTGTTTTATTTTCACCATCAACGTGGTTCTTGGTCCAGGTACGTTCTTGTTTCCCCTGTCTGCATGGGAGAAATTTCAGCATGTCTGCCTGTCGTACAGTAAAAGGTGGAACAGCTTTTTTGTTTGAATAGGTCGAGAATCAGAAAATGGTTTTTCTGAGAGAGCAATATTTCTGCGAAACGCCTTGCTAACATGAAGACACAGGGAATTTCTATCCACAATCTCCTGTCTTTCAACTATTGGTAATCAAATTGAAGATGGCAGGAAGGCACCCCTACCATACCGCTTCTTCTCTATCTTAATTACATTTGCTTTTCTCAGCTCATCTCCTTGCTTAATTGAAACGAGCTATTTAAAAAGACATTGTGATAATCTTATACTTTCTTGTTCCCGGTCAGTGTTGCCAGAGAAAGGCGAACTTCACTTTTTGTACAAATGGTAATCCAACCAAGATTTCCAAAGACATGCAGTCTACACATAATAAGCTGATACAGAAAATAAAGCACAAAAAGTCGCCTTTTGTGCATTAACCCTACAACAATCAGCATAGCGCGAGATTAGCATTTCTCCGGGCTCGGAGGTCTCAGCATGGTAATGTTGGGTTTTGCCAGAGTCTAAAATGACTACTGCTCATTTAAATAAAAGAGTTTATATATATTGATAAGCAAATAACATTTCGTGCTTCTTACACAAAAAATATCCCCTTTTCTTCTACTCTCCTTCATGCCAAATATGCTTATCGAAATAAATGAAACGACTCTACTCTTTGGTGATCTTACCAAGCTCTATGTGAGTTCATATAAAGGTTAGGTTTGCGTAGATTAAAATCGACCTATCTAGCTCAAGTCCCAATTGCCTTGCAGTGGATTTTCTAGCAGCTGAAACGGAAATGCCGAGCTGGGTTAGTTTATTTATTCTACCAGGATGTGAGATTGTTAGTGAAACTGAGGAAGAAAAATCTATATGAAGGATCAAAGTAACAAAAGCCTGTAAGGACACGTACAGAGGCAGCCGTACAGTTCAATGTGAGCCGAGTGGTTTTTATTGAATGCCAGATGCCGAAAGGCTTGTGGAAAGCTTTATTAATAAATTTTATTGTAAGCCTTCCCAATGAATCTCTTGAAATAGACTCGCTTGTTGTGCTTACCCATTTTTAAAGCGAAACATGATTAGAAACGTAGAGAATAAACATAAATGCAATGAATATGTATGTTACGGCTTCCGCAATAGTACAGCGCTTGCTCCAAATCAATTTCACGAAATTGAAAGGTTAGCAAATCAAACGAGAACATCATAGCTAAATGAGGAAGCTCGCAATGCAAATTCAGTGTTTGCACTTACCACCATGTTATAGTCCCCTATTAACGGCGCTCACTGGCTCACTGGTCTGTGAGACAAAACTATTCGTTTGCACAATTACTAGCTCGTTTAAACAAAGTAATCAAGACGTGTTAACAACATCTTTCTTAGCTTAGCGGTGACAGATCTATGTATGACAAAAAAAGAAGTATTAAGGAAGTGGAAGGAAGTGACGACCATGTGAACAGGACGTGTGTGCCTCTGCTGTTGTCTTTGCCAGCGTGGGGGCGAAGGACTCCCTCAAGCCATCCTTGAATGGCTTTTCCCTTCGCCTTCCATCACATGTATATGGGATAAACCAATAAAGAAAGAAAGAAAAGAAAGACTAAACGAATGCTTACAGCCCTGGGCCTCGACAGCTGTTCATGTACTGTTCCTGGGCGTATTTATTTCATCAGGGCATGATGCTCGTACGAATGCACGAACAATGAACACTCGACACATTCCAGAAATCTGGTGGCGTACACTGTTAACAGGTCGAACCAATCCTTGTAAGATTACAAAATAAATCATCCTTGGTTCTGCTATTGCTGTGCGGCGTATTCACTCTCTTCGTACACTTCATTTTCCATTTCTTGCCACTTCTCGCTTTTCTGTAGTGATTTGTGTATGCCGTTTTTCTCGAACGCCAATGACAATATAACACGGTGTCGCATGTGAGCTACATGGAAGGATACTGGGTAAACTATAACATATTTTACACAAGACGGCTCCCGCTCTCTCATATATATTCTAAACGACACTCTTATTTTTCAGCTTACTCGGAAACAACGCCAGAGAGGTGTTTGAAGGAACCGGAAACTGGCAACTGCCGAGCATACCAGCCTACTTGGTATTTTGATAAGAACTTTTCACGTTGTAGAATGTTCATCTATGGTGGTTGCGGTGGAAATGACAACCAGTTCACTTCAGAAAGAAAGTGCCTGTCGTTTTGCCTACGTGAGTACTTCTGAAGTGCCTGTTTTCTCGCCGCAAAAGATTTGTTGTCTCGTCGGCAACACAACCATTGAACGTTGTCATACTTCTTGTATTCGCCTTACCTTCTTACCATGTGTTTATATACAGATGCACAGGTGACATGCATGTATTATTTTCGCTGTCATTAAAAGAAAATACCGTTACACAGCGCAGCGGCGACTGCAAAGCAGCAATATTTCGAGGCGTTCCTGTTTTCCTACTGGCCTCTGATGTCTGCCAATGAAGTGTCGCCGTCATGTTATCGCCATGCCACCGGCTTGTGTGGTGGCACGTGTTTATTAACAGAACACATCTAACACACGTACACCCATCGACCACCCACCGACCCCATTGCTATTGCTTTCTTCCGGTGCACAAGTTGTACTACGCGGGCAGGATGATTGGGGGAGGCATGAAGAGCCGATAAGTGGCGATAGGTCGCAGAGGTTCCCTCAATGACATTACCTCACCATCTAAATGAGGGAAGAAAATATGACAATTCAGAGTAACATGTCATCTACTAGACAGAGCGACTTGAATGTTAGAAAGGCTTGTAGTTGTGGACGGTCTTGTGTTGAAAGTGATGACAAAGAGATGGGATCGGCTGGTGCGGGCACAGACATTGTTATCGCTGGAGGCATTGCGACAACTCCTGCATGTGCCTTCAAGATATAAACATAGAGGTTGTCAAAACAGGTAGCAAGGCTGTGAAACAGGAGGTCACCTTTAACGTAGTGATTGACGAGGTGTCGGCATGCCGAATCATTAACTGCGTATTTTGCCAGGGCCAACTCCTTTAAATATTCCTTGTTTCCTCTCACAATAAGCGCAGGGAATAACTTTCCGATATCGCTTCTAACACTGAAAGCATTGAACAAGTCGACAGTTGAATATGGGACATTTGAAAGATGCCGTTGTTTGGTTCTTTTTTATCTTATTTTGCTGCAGTATTTCTGAAATTATCATTTATTTGTTTTCCTACAATCATGTCATTGTATTACCCCTTTGTTATTTTTGTTTTGCTTGTTACGTGTGGTTGCATGTCTTTGGTTTGTTTTTGTTGTGTTTTGTACTTCTGCCTCTCCCGCAAGGGCCCCTACAAACCCTGCAGTATTTAAAAAAATAAGAAGGTGTCAAGCAAGCCGGTCACAAAAGGAGAGCTAGTAGCGTCGGAAGATCGTAAAGAGCGTTTATCTCAATCTTCATCGCGTATAATGGCTGGGAGGATTGTTCGCATGTCGGTCGCGGCTGTCCGAAAGCAATAAATATCAAAGAGACTATATTTCGTGAACAAACTGGCAAATAGGGGCATCTTTCGCAGCAACGTTCTTAGTAGCAACGGCCTCAGTCGCGGCTATCTGGGAGAAACTCCAGGTGGCAGCAGAGTGAACTTTTGGCGGATGAGAAGTCCTTGTATCTCTAGCAAGGATCCTCGTTGTTCTAAAAGATTCTGATTGACAATTACGAATATATACAGAGTGCTGTTTGTCGTTTCGGCACTCCTCCATGCAGCATCGCTCCAGTTGCGGGTTGTGTTGTGTCACGCTGCTTCTCCAAAATAAAGCTAAAGCCCTTTGTGATCCAACTGTCCCCTGAGCTAAAATAACATACTGTTCTGTCAGTTCTTGTGCAAAGCGTATCAGATGTGTGCTGCAATTCTTTTTCATGCACATCTGTGTGCTTTACTGACGACGTATCATCTCTCACACGCCTGATATCTGCCAGCTTTGGGACGCATCCATCAGATTTAAATTATTATGCCAGAGAAACATTCCGCATGTTGTTCGTAGTACAACTTGTCCGAGGTGCACAAAAGGCAGATTGCAGCGATTTCATAATTTTAAAATTAAAAGCAAATCACATGATAGCATGCCCTTCTTTCTCCTACGCACCGTCAACCTTGGATGTGCTTGGCGCTGGAAGGGCAGGAAGTACAAATAAATACAGAACTTTTTCTTCACAGCAAGCGTAGTCTGCCTGTACAACAGCTTGTAGTAATCGTTTTAGCCGGTTTAATGGCAAGCAGGACATATTTTTTGAGCACAAGAAAAATAATGGCACGACTGCGTGTTACGGTAATATTTGATTATATTGGTAGCACGTGGAGTGGTAGTGCTCAGGCATTCCCACGAGTAATAAACCGGCACGCTGATTAAACGCGTTACGCACTAACATCGCCATGCGTTCATATGTGTAAGCAGTTTTGTTTAGATGCGTGATCTTTTACTAATGCTATTAAAATATTTTAAAATTTCAGCATCATCGCCGCAAAAACGTGTCTGCAGCCCTAAGCCTAAACCTGGACCATGCAACATCCCATCGAATTTCTGGTATTTTGAGTCTGGCTCAGCCACTTGCCATAGGTATAAGCGCGGCCTCTGTGAACGAGGCGCAAACAAGTACCCATCGTGTGACAAGTGTATGGCGACTTGCACTAGTAAGTCCTCGTATTTGACTTTACGAACACAAACGCCATTTCGTCGTTTTCCCTACACTTAATTTGTCATAGCAAAATCATCCAGGAATAAGAAAACTTAGAACCACTTCTGGACCTCAATGGTTCGTGATTCTCACATGAATATCGAGACAAAGAAGCTGATTGAGGACTTCTGCTTCTTTCACAATGTTTCTCGTTTTATCACTTAGACGTTCAGTAGGAACTGAGGAACGGTCGCTGATAATGACATCAATACATAGCCATTCTTTTGTATATCGACATGTGCCTGCTGAACTCCTCACACTCTCAATGATACAAATACCCCATTAATAATAGGATTTTGCAACTGTAATTTTAACGCAACGTATGAAAACCCTAGTTATTTCCAGCGTTTACTCCTAGTCTTTAGAATAACTCCATGCTTTCCGCTTATTGCGTCACTCTTTGATTGCTCATATTTCATTCTTTATACTCTCCTTAGATATGGACTTCCGAAAGGTCTGCCGCTCGATTATGGAGGCGGAACCCGGGCCAGGTGGACCAGAATAAGCAGCTACATTCAGATAATATTCTGAATCCGTCACAAGGACAGTGTCGCGCGTATTGCGAACGCTTTGATGGAGCTTGAAAATGAACCCTTGAATGCATTCAAATATCAGATTGTCTTGTATTCTCATCCTACAAACGAGCTATAACGTACAAGCAATAACGAGCTATATAACGAGCAATAACCAGTACGGTTATTGCAAACGCAGCCACTAAACACACCAGCTTTCGCTTACAGGTAAGCGCTAACAGCATGTGCAATGAACTGCGACTACAATATATGGGAAAGAACCAGTATTTACCACATGACGCAATACAAACGTGTGGCGCAAGCCTGCCGAACAGCTCTATGCATTCATTCAAAGAACATGAATTCAAGCATGATGAACACTCGTTCGTTCAGGCATTCATGCACTAAACACCTAGGGAGCGGCACCGAAGCCCGGCCGCGGCAGCCGTATTCCGACGCAGGTGAAATGCAAGAACGCCCGAGTACCGCACATTATGTGTACGTTAAAGGACCTCAGGTGGTCAAAATTAATCCGGAGTTGCTCACTACGGCGTGCATCACAATTATATCGTGGTTTTGGCACGTAAAACCACATAATTTAATTTTTTTTTACTTGGCTTCATGAAGCATTCGTGGAATCAATTGGGACTGATTTCATTTTTAATGAATTGATTTTTGATGAGAATACCATCTTTACGATCCTTCACGCACATTTCGGCAGCTGGCTGGCTGCCTGTTGATCTATCTGCCTATCTGTTTGTGTACCCATGTCTCCAACCGTTCTTATACCAAACTGGGTCACGGGGTAGCACATAGACAAATTGCTGGAACGTTGGGCTGCAGCACGGAGAGAACGGGGCTTGCAACCAAGAATTTTCTAACAAAAAACCGTTCCCATTTGTTTTTGTTTCTGCCACTAGCCCTCAACTATCGTAAGAGAAATATTTCCCGCCACTGCAGCTTCACCTGTCTGTCACGCAATCTCAACAAAACGTCCAAAGCTCCCCATCCGACATCACATGTACCCACTGATATTGCATGATTAGGCCTAACAAAAGACAAAAAATATACGATTCCACAAGTGTTTCATCATAAGCGCACCGCTACTGCTCAAAACGTTTCAGGCTGCGCCCACTTCGCCTATCTGTCACGCGGCGCCACAAAGCTCAGCACGCCGAAATACGTGTACACGCTAAACATATGCGGAACGAATCAGCATATTTTTGTGTGGGGGGGGGGGGATAGTCCGAGAATTTACCGTTCAAGAAAGAATAAAATATGGCTACCCACAAGATCTCTATGGCACTGGATACTCCGAGATTCCGGGGAAAATTCACGTTCCTGCGTGTCATAACTTTTTCGGCGATGTATAACCTTTTCAAAGCCCTTTTTGCCATGTATACGACAACGCTATGTCAACTCTTTTTCACACAGGAATCGTTGTAGTCGCATTTCTAACCTACCCGTTGCACGGCATGACGACTTTTGACTCGCAGACACCGGCACCGCCATTTTCACCCGGTTACACAATTTAGTTATTCTACCCCGGAATCATGGAAACTTTCCCCACTCCTTCGCACTCCTCGCCTCTTACCCCTCTACCAATTAGATAAGAAAAACCATTAGAGGTAAGCAGTGGTATTCACTTTCAAAGAAGATAAAGGTAAGGTACTGTAAATTAGGAGCGTGCTTGCTGGGCTGTTCAAACAAAGCTGCGGGTCAACGCCCATTGCTCGCGCTGGCACCTACATAAATTTCATGTGTGAAAATTGTAATGAAATCACAATGAAGTAGGTTGACACGTTACACGGCCCCACCCGCCAGACCAATTTGGGTCACTGGGTATGTCGCACATAGGTGTTTGACGCTCTTCAAAGAACCTTTCTGACGCCAACTTGGAACACTGAGTATGTGCCTCGGACACATGCCACTGTTCGGTAATCTTCTTTGATGCCTACTTGTATCACTGAGCATGCGCTACTCACTATATTCGGTTCTTCAGTGAACCTCCTTGGCGACGACGAGGAAGTGTCTTTTGATACAGCGCTGTTCTTTCTAGCTCCGGTTTATTTCTGTGAAAACCTAAGTTCATCCGCTGGTCCTCGCTCTCTGCTCAGTCGTAATGGAAGTTGAGGACCCCGCACGTCTGCCGGCGGCGTCAGCGGCGGCCGCCTCCAGGAAGCGAATCGGTCAGCAGAGCGACACCGACAGCGAGGACACCCATGTCTACTCTCTCAGCAGTGAGGACACTTCCGATGACGACTTCCAGCTTGTGCAGAGCCGCAGAGCGAAGAGAAGGAACACCAGGACGTCCTCATCGTCAAGCACGCAAACAGTTAGACAGCCGCTGAGGCCGAACGCCAATACCATCATATTTGTGCCCCTGCTGCCCAACGTCAACATGAAGCTACTTAACAGGCAATCTGTGTCGATGTCACTGGAAGCCCTGGTGCCAAATGAAATATCGGACATTCGAGTGAACACCCGAAAAAATCTGGCGGTTGATGTCCAGCATGCGGCTGCTTTGACCACTCTACGCAGCGTAACGGACCTCGATGGCATTCAGGTGCGCTCTTACATCCCTCTGGGATCTGACGTAGCCACCGGCGTTATCTACGACGTAGCCGTCGCCATCCTTAATAACGACTTGCCGATTCTTATCAAGCAAGCCAATGATGAGGTCATCGTTGATGTTAAGCGGCTAGGCAGTTCACGCTGCGTGAAAATAGCATTCAAGGGTAAATATATACCCTTGCATGTTAAGGTGGGACACTTCAGACATGCAGTGCGGCATTTCATTGCGAAACCTCTTCAGTGCCGCAAATGCATGAAACTGGGACACGTGAGCAGCGTCTGCGAAAATCAGGCAGCATGCCCCCGCTGCGGAGAGCCCCACGCTGCAGATAAATGTGGCGCGACTGTAGTGAAGGGTTCAAACTGCGGAGGATCACATGAAGCTTCATCGAAGAAATGCCCACAAGTTAAGAAGGAAAAGGCCATCTTGAAAGAGATTGCGAGAGATCATTCATCTCATCGCGAAGCCACCGAAAAATCAGGAAGCGACGTTCACGTCGCCGGCGCTCCTCAAGGAAGGCTCCTAAAGGAAGGCGCATGCCACTTCCTACAACACCACATCCTCCTCCACCGCCCAGGCCAGACAATGTGGAAAGGACCGCGAAGAGCAAGTCCATTGAGAAGACCACATCTGCCGAATCTTGGCCGGCTCTACCGAAACGACAACATTCACCAACAGAATCAGAGCAAACTTTCGCTGGACAACCCCTGACGTCTACTGTCGGTGATTTGTGCGACCAAGACGGGCAGGTGGCTGACATGCTGCAATGGCTAATTAATACAATGCGCATTATACTCAACAAGCTCCAAACACCAGCAGCTCGAAGCGCTCTGCAAATACTGGATGCACTAAATCCAGTGCTTGCTAGCATCGTTTAAGCATCATGGCTCGACCAATAGTCCCCTTTCGAACTGAACTTAAAAGTGCGTCGATCTTTCAACGGAATGCCATGGGTCCAAGGACCCGTATATCAGACTTTCGCCAATTCATTTTCACAAATCGCTTCCCGATACTGGTCATTTGCGAACCAAATACATCAACTCCACTCAGACTTTCCGGCTATGAATCTTTCGTCTCGTCCACATGCAGTACGAGCACGAAAGTGATCATCTACATCCGCACGGACTTAACATATGTCGCTAACGCGATAGAGCCTCATGATGACAACCAATATGTCTGCCTAAATGTCCAAAAGAAGAATGTGTCATTTACACTATTTGAAGCCTACATATCCCCAGCGGGTCACTTTGAGGGCGAACGACTTAAAAAAATATTAATAATGAACCATGACCCCTGGGTTATCACAGGTGACTTCAACGCGCATCACCAGCTATAGGGAAGCACTAAAATTGACTCCAAAGGCTGGAGCCTTGCCTCCTTTGCTGCCGACCATGATTTGTGCTGTGTGAATGACGGCAGCCCTACATTTCTGCGAGGCACGACCTACAGTAGCTGCTTGGACTTAACTTTGGTGTCACGGCGCTTTGCCTCGAGCGTCCAATGGTTTACAGACATAGAAACATATGGAAGCGACCATATTCCAACATACTTAAATATTAGAGGAGTTGAGCAACACTCCTCTACTGTCTTGCGTACAGTTGATTGGTCAAAATTTAAGAAGGATATGGATGACACATGTCGGGAAGGCCTCTCACACACTATCGAAGAAGCAATCGCAGAGGCATTGAAAACATCCATCTGCTCGCTTACAAGGTCAACAAGGCGAACAGACTTGGACATGGAACTGGAGAGGCTGCGTGCAGCACGCCGACAGGCGGAGAGGAGGTATCGGCGCCCGAAGTCCGTCTTGGATCTGAGGGCTTCACGACGCATACAAAATAAAGTCCAGCGTCGCATGGATAAATTGGAAGATAAGCGATGGAAAACATTCTGTCAGTCGCTTGATCCCCGAAAATGGCTCTTGCACATATGGAGAATGGTTAGGGGTCTTCGCTCATCTCCGCATCAAAGGAAGCCCTTCGCTGCTCTGGCCCTCTACCAACTTCGCTCGGAACTTCAAGTGGCTGAAGAGTTCTGTGCACGGGTTGCTGGGTCCGTGGCCATCATTACTGACGCAGCATTGCATGACATCCCTGAGGCACGTGTACCAGTAATGAACGCGCTATTTTCACTCGAAGAGCTCGATGCTGCGTTGGCAACCTGCAGCCGTTCTTCGTCACCAGGACCTGATGGCAACACGTATGCTGCCCGATGCCACATTGGACATGACGCACGTGATGAGCTGCTCAACTACTACAATGAGTCTTGGCAGAACGGCGCCGTTCCTAAACAATGAAAATCGCGCCGCTTGATCACCATTCTGAAACCTGGAAAGTCTCCGCTTGAGATCTCATCATATCGTCCGATTGCGCTTTCGAGCTGCGTCGGCAAAGTGATGGAAAGAATGATTCTTGCTCGATTGGAATGGTACCTAGAACGATTCAACATCTATCCGGACGTCATGACAGGCTTCCGTCGAGGTCGCACGTCCATCGACAACGTCATTGACATCGTCACATGGGTACAAAATCAAAAAAGCCTCAAGCGCCTATCTGCGGCACTTTTTCTGGATATAAAAGGAGCATACGACAACGTCGCCCATGACGCCATACTAAACTCACTTGAGGCTGTTGGAGCTGGTGGTCGGATGTATCAATGAATTCGGGACTATTTGACTGAGAGGCGTTTTTCCTTACAGACCGAAGACGGCCCAACTTCAGACCATTACATCTGCCGTGATGTGCCGCAGGGTGGAGTGTTGAGCCCTATTTTGTTCAACCTCGTCCTGGTAGGACTAGCGGATTGCCTGCCGCAGACAGTACGTCTCAATATATGCCGACGACATTTGCATCTGGGCCTCTGCGGTGACTCGCCCTCAGCTAAGAGCCAGGCTTCAGCGGGCGGTAACCATGACGGCTTCTTATCTCCGAGAACAAGGCCTCAGTGTGTCTACTGAAAAGTGCGCATTACTTGGTTTTACGTGGAAACAAATGTCTTCGTATTATGTTACCATCAATGGTCAAGCTGTATTCTGTGTTAAGATGCATCGCTTTCTGGGCGTCATCATTGACCGCAACCTCTCGTGGAGCCCTCACTGCATCTATCTGAAGAAGCTAGTCGCCATTGCTCAGGTATTGAAATTTCGATGCGGGAAAAACTGGGGTACACCAGTCCATTCTATGTTGCAGCTGTACAGGGTTTTGTTTCTCGGACTCCTATGTTACAGCCTACCAGTGTTTCAAATGCATGCAAGACGAACTTTCGTGCCTTGGAGAGCATACAAGGTCAAGCCCTACGCACGTGTTTAGGGCTGCCTTGGTGCACCTCAACAGCAGCAACAAGCGCCATCGCAGGAGACCATACAATCCAGACACATGTAGCTGTCGACTCTCTCAGAGCGCACATTCGCCATCTGTCAAGGATCCCCGACCATCATTTGGCCTCCCTAACAGCCGAGAGACCTCAAGCGACCTTTTCACGAGTGATTAGCGCTCATCAAGAGTACATACCGGCATCTTTTACACCGGCGGCGAAGCCTTCCTCTCCCCTGAGGTGCCTGCGACAGCCTCAAGTGATCTTTGCTATTCCTGGAATTACAAAAAAGTTCGATCATCCATCGCCGGCTCTGAAGCAACTTACTCTCCTATTACTGCATCAGACGTATCATGACCGCATACATGTATATACCGATGGTTCGACCTCATCTACCAGCTGAACTGCCGCATTCGTCGTTCCAGCCAAGACGTTACAGATAAATTCAAATTATCGCACACGACTACATCTACATTGTCAGAACTTTCAGCTCTCCATGCCGCTATGATGTACATCACCGAAGAGCCAAGAGAGAAATGGGTCGCATTTTGTAACTCTAAGGCAGCCCTTCACAGCATCAAGTCCGCATTACGTCACAGAACTTACGAGCAAATGACATCTGAAATCAGGGAACTGCACCACCATGCTCTGGAAAGAGGACACAACATTATATTTCAGTGGATTCCGGCTCAATGTGGCATCGTCGGCCACAACCTAGCTGACAAGGCTGCCCGTAGTGCCCACGAAGATACCAAGACGCGTCCAACACCTTTGGCGAGGTCGGACGCTGCCAGAGAACTTCGCCTACTTGCGCGCAAGAAGTCACAAAATCTCTGGATTTCAAGTGGCTTCAATTGCAGATTACGTAAACTGGACCCCACGCTACGGCTACAACTGCCATCTAGCCTTTCCCGCGGCGAAGCAACCTTGTTGTGTCGCTTGCGGCTGGGAGTGGCGTTCACGAACGCATACTCCTACCGTATGGGAATGGCCGAGAGCCCGGTGTGCGACTCCTGTGGGTGCGAGGAGACCATCGAGCACCTATTGTGTACCTGCCCTCGCTACGATGTCCAACGCCTCTCTCTGCGGGCAACTTTACGCAGACTGGACTCGAGACCGTTCACCGAGTCAAAGATACACGGACCGTGGCCCCACCCGTCACTGGCTCGAAAAGCGATTCGTGCACTAGTGTGGTACCTGAAGTGCACGGGCTTAACAGACCGTTTATAGTGTCATTGTGTATGGTGTCCCTCCCACACGTACTCAGTACTTACTCTCTCCCTTTCTTCCTCTTTCTATACTCCTATCCCCCACCCCGAGTGTAGGGTAGCAAACCGGCTGCTGTTCTGGTTGACCTCCCTGCCTTTCCTACCCTTGTTTTCTCTCTCTCTCTCTCTCTCTCTCTCTCTCTCTCTCTGCTTGGCTTAAACTTAGGTCACTGAATGTTTACCACTCTTTATGTACCGCTCTTCAATGAACCTCTTCGACGCCCATTTGGGTCACTGGGCATGTCCCACGTCGCATGTGCTTCATTTAATGAACCTCTTTGATGCCAACTTTGGCAATTATCTGCAACTGAGTATGTACTGCTCTTCAATGGCCAAAAACGAATTCAATATTTATCCTGTGTTGGGCGGAATCGAGCCCGAGTCACATATAATCGGACAATGTTGACAGGATGTATATTCCCTCAACCGCCGCAAGTCGACTTTACGGCAATGCCGCTTAATGACGCAACGCGTCGACAGAGGAGCCCGGCTTACTGCACACACGCCTCATGCGTGACGCGTATCTGCATTGGAAATAGGGCGTGTCGCTGTATTGCTTCCTGGCTAATCGCAATAACGCTGAGCTTCACCATCAGATGGGCTCTGAGGCATGTTGTTTCACTAAAAGAACTCGCGATGACCATAAGTGGCTTGAGTAACGATTCACCTCAGATCGCGATGGCACCAGCCATGAGGCTTTTCCGCACCTAACGCGCCACTGCGACCTCCATCTTTTAGAGGACGGAGACCAAGAAACCGTTCTCTTGAAGCAGGTAACATAAGGTTACATTTTGTCATGAATGACTGCTGGTGTTTCTGCTGGCACATACTTCACATACGCGTCAAGTAAGCAAGACTTTTTGAGTCGTATCGCAGCCACAAAAATGAATTGAAGATTTCGCCTCGCGGTTGGCGTAATTGAGCTTGCAACCTCCACGCAAGCAACACACATGATGCAACCACATTGCCCTTCGTGGTTGATGTGATCTCTACATTAAACTTCGCTGATATAAATGATAAGGAGCTCAGCCCCGAGCACCTATTCGAGGAACAGCATGAGATACTATCAAGAACGAGAGTGGTAATTTCAGATAATTGGTTAAACATTCACACAATAAAACATACAGCGCGGACAACAGGACTAAGAGAAGCACTCACGATTTTGTTGTCGCGTAGTCTTGTTTTCTGCGCTGTTGTTCCACAATGTAGAGGTTAGATCGAGGCGGAATTCTTGAACATGGAAAATATATTTACTGATGGTTCATCAGTGCCTCAAAACTCATCTTGAGCTTTACTTAATGCCCTACACAAAAAAATACAACATTGTCTTATCACTTTGAAAGATTCAAGCCCCCGACATTATCCGAAGTTTGTGCAGTGGAAGAGCGGGCAGATACGTACTGCCGCTTTTTCGCGACATTGGAAAATGTCTTCGGAATTTTGACGTAATAGTTCTGCGGAAACCCGCAAGGTGGAGAGAAGTAATTATTAAAGGGAAAATCAGACATCCACCCGTTCGCACGAACGGATTGCTACGAACGGGTGGATGTCTGATTTTCCCTTTATTAATTACTCCTCTCCACCTTGCGGATTTCCTCAGAATTATTGCGTCAAACCCTTGCCTTTACTTCGTGTTGTCGACAAATTCGACCTCGCCCTACCATCTGCTAGCCGTCTGGTTAGCTCAGATGGTAGAGCGGCTGCCCGCAAACGCGGTGGCCCCGCGTTCGAGTCCCGCACCAGGACGAATTTTTCTTCAACTGTGAGGCTTTTCTTTCGAGGAACCCGTATGTGTTTCCCTTGTAGCAATTGCTACGAACGGGTGGATGTCTGATTTTCCCTTTATTAATGTGTTCTGGATCTTCGGAACACTATCTTCGCGATCGCCTCACGTATGGAGAGTGTTTAACACCTGCATCACGTCCACCGCAGGTCGAGTCAGTATCGCCCTATCTTCGGGATCGGCCAACGTATGCGGATTGCTTAACGTCTGCTTCACCTCCGCCGTGGGTAGGGCCGGTTTTGCACTAACTTCGGATACGGCCCACGTATGAGGAGCAAGAACGCCTGCTTAACCTACGACGCTGGTCGGCCCGGCATGACTGTAACTTCGTTATCGGCCAACGTATGGTGATTGATTAACGCCTGCTTCACCTCTGCCGCGGGTCGGATAGGTATCGTGCTATCTTCGGGATCTGTTCTCGTATGCGGATTGCTTAACGCCTGCTTCACCTCCGCCGTGGGTAGGGTCGGTTTTGCAGTGACTTCGGATACGGCCCACGTATGGGGAGTGCTTAACACCTGCTTCACCTCCACCGCGGGTCGGGTCGGTATCGCTCTAGCTTCCGGATCAGCCACCGTATGGGGAGTGCTTAACACCTTGTACACATCCGCCGCGGGTCAGCCCGGCATAGCAATGTATTCGGGATCGGCGCCCGTGTGGGTAGTGCTGAATGCCTGCTTCAGCTGCACCAAGGGTCGGCTCGGCATTGCACTATCTTTGGGCATTACCTTTGGGCACTATCTGTGGGCCAATGCCCCATACGTGGGCATCCGCCCCCGTATGGAGAGTTGTTTGACTACCACAACGACACGAAAATTTACTTGGATAGTAGAGGTATACAGCTTCGCTGTAATATAATGTTGCACATTTAAATATTGAACGTTCCACTCACAAATTCGGCGCCGACTATGTATTGAATATGTATTTAGAAAGTTTATATTTGCGCAACTCTAAGCATTTTGACTTGAATCTTTCTTTGCGGACCCTTCCGGGCATTTGTCACAGTGCCTGGGGACTAATTTCTTGCCGAACATTCAACACGAAGGGCCACAATGTCATCTTTACCACGCTTACATGTAACCTGGCTGCTGGCCTTGTTTTCTACTGAATTATGAATTGATAAAACAAGGGACACCTAAATGTTCCCATTGCTGGAAACAAGTGTGGTCGAGAGCACACCTCCTTTAATACAGCAACCTTTATCTACTGACTTTTCAAGTTTTCGTGGTGTGTCCAATTTCCTTGATTAATATTTCGCTGAGTAAAATGTACTTTAATTTTGCACAAACTGAAGGAGAATCCCGCACCTGTAGGCTTTCCCACCGTGGATACAGTGGCATAGCTACGGGTGCCGATCCCGACGGGTGCCGATCCCGGAGAAAACATGTTCTTTAGTCAAGTGGCTCACGCGGTAGGGCTCTCCGGTTCTTACTTTCTCCACTGGCATGCAAGTAATCGCTACGCCACTAAGCGCTGTGCAGAATATTATTTGTTGCAAGACGTTTATTGGCCGCTTCACAAAAGCTTCGCTTCTCAGGTCACATGAAGTTGTTTGGATCTGTAGACTTTCTTTTATTTGTCTAGTTTAGGTATCACTGTTTTAGGCGGCTGAGCTATACCTACCGATTTATCGAAAGTATCTCGCGCAATTCCCAAACCTCGCAACGAGGAGTGTGGCTCTGCGTTAGGCTCCGCCCCAAGCATATGGGTCGCTTAGATGTGTCAAGTAGTACTGCATAACGTTCATTCCTTAGTTTGCCCTTTTGGGTGTGGCCCAAGTATAGGGGCCTTATCAACTGAGGTCGCAGAGAATGGTACGCATCCTCTGCACGAAATTTCCTTCTCACGTTCACATTTATCCTGAGCGAATTCGCGCTAAAATCCTACAGCATCGAAACCTGCTCAACTTCGCACTAGAAATTTGCGTGCCTCTGGTTCGGCTTCCCAAACAACACAGAAATCTATTGCTCACAAGTAGGACCGCCACTACATTGTGTAGCACTCTTCACTGCTATATATAATCTCTGAATTTCTTTTCCCGTGCCAGTAAGTTAAGAAACATCCTATAGTCAACATGGGCAGGGAAGTTCTTACAATGAACACAATCACTTGCCGCTTGACTTGCACAGAAAAAAAATGACCTTGAGCAGATAGAGAATTGCAGACGTGCAACAAGGACAGCTACAAAGAAACAATCTTGATCCTCACAGCAGCTGTGGTTCTGTGCGATTCAATAAACTGTAAGCAAAATAAATCTGCTGCTACAGAATTTGTGTTCAGCAGGTAAGCAGGTAAAACGGTGCGACGTCTATGTCAGCGTATCAAAGAAGAAGCTGCCCTATATTTTGCGCCATGATATCTTTCATCGCTGTGCGCAAACCAAGCGTTCGCTAATTTGGCATATTCAACCCGATATCACCAATGACGTCTTTGTGCTCCTGTTTTATTTTCCCCATCTACGTGGTTTTGGCTTCAGGTATGTTCTTGCTTACCCTGTCCGTACCTGAGTAATTTCAGCATGTGTGCCTATCGTGCAGCAAAAAGTGTGAAAGCATTCTTATTTTGACAGGTCGAAAATTACCCAATGGTTTTCTTCTAAGTGAACCATTTTTCTGCGGACGCCTTGGTAACATAAGAACACGGGTTTTCCCTCAACAATCTGCTGTCGTTCAACTATCGGTAATCAAATTCAACGGGGCACGTTGGCACTCCTACCATGCCTCTTGTTTTATATCAATACGATTTGCTTTTGTCAGCTCATCCCGGTGCTCAATAGAAACGAGGTAATGAGGAAGACACTGTGATAATCATAAGTTTTGCTGTATCCCGTCAGTATTGCCACAGAACGCCAATTCTCATTTTCTGTGCGAATTGTACTCCAACCAAGATTTCCAAAGATATGCAGTCTACATTTAATGCGCTGATGCCGAAAACAAACCACAGAAAGTTTGTAAAGCTTTATTGCAACAGCGAATATCATATTGTCGCTGGTACTAGACCACCGAAACCATCAGCTTAGCACGAGACCAGTGTTCGTCCAGGCTCAAGTGATGACAGCACGGTCGGATACACAGATGGGTTTTCTACAGAAGCTATAGGTGACTACTGCGTATTGAAATAATAAGAGCTTATGTATTGATGAGCAAATAAAACTTCGTGCTCCGTAGATCTATACAATTCGTTTTTTTTCTCCTGCACTTCTTCGTGCCGGATATTATTATCGAATATTATCGAAATAAATAAAACGACTCAGTTTTTTGGGGCCCTTAACAACCTTTATGTGATTCAGTTTGAAGGGTAGGTTTCTCTATAATAAAATTGACCTATCTAGCGCAACTACCAATAGCATTGCAACCTATTCTCGACAAGGTTTCTCGAAAGGGCCGAGCTGCGTTGGTTTCCTTATTTTACGAGCATTTCGGATTGTCAGTGAAATTGATAACAACGGATCTGTATAAAGAATCAGAGCAGCAACCTAAGAAAGCATGCACACAGGCACCTACGCAGAGCAATGTTATTCAAGTGGTTTTTATTGAATACCAGATGCCAAAAGGCGTGTAGAAATATTTGTTATTGCATTTCAACGTAAGTCATCGTCATAAAAATTTTGAAGAAAAATCACCTAATTCACTCATGTGCGTTCGCGCACGGTGCTTACTTATCTTTCAAGCAAATGAATATTAAAAACGTAATGAATAAGCATATAGCTTCAATAATCCCCCCCCCCCATTCTGGCTTCCTCGATAATGTAAGCGCTTGCTCCTAGTCAATTTTTCGAGAACGAATGAGCAGATCAACAAAAAAGAACATGATAGCAAAATGAGCAAGCTCGCACTGAAAATGCGCACTGTTTGCGGCTGCCCCTGTGCTATAGTCCCCTATTGCCGGCGCTCATTAGCCCACACTTCTGTGAAAAAATCTGTTCACTTGAACTATTATTAACTCGTTTAAACAATGTAACCAACACATGTTTCCAGCATGTTTATTAGGTTAGTGTTGAGAAATCTCAGTCTGAGAATGAAAAAAATATCGGGAAAGTGGAAAGTGACTAAACGAAGACTTACAAGCCTCAGCCTCCCAGCTGTCCATGCACTGTTCCTCGGCTGCTTATCCATCAAGGTCAGGTGCTGGAACGAATGCACCAACAATACACACTCGACAAATTCAAGAAATCTGGTGGCGTACGCAGCTAACAGGTCGGACCAACCGCTCTAAGATTGCAAATTAAATCATCCCCGGTTCTTCTAACACTGTTTGGCGTATTCGCCGTCTTCTGATGCTTCATTTCTCATTTCTTGCAATTTCTGTCTTTTCTATAGTACTGCGCTTATGTCATTTTCTGTCAAGCCCCAATGCAATATAACTCTGTGTTGCACGTAAGCTACGTGCAACAATACTGGATAAACTGCAACGAATTTCACACCAGGCAGCTCGCGCTCTCTCATACATCTACTCACCGACACTTTTTTTTTATTCTTTTCAGCTAACTCAGAAACACGACCAGCCAGGTGTTTTATGCGACCAGAAAGTGGTAACTGCCGAGCATACATCCCTACTTGGTATTTTGATCCGAAAATTTCAAAGTGCAGAGTGTTCGTCTATGGTGGTTGCGACGGAAATGAGAACCAGTTCCGGTCAGAAAAGGAGTGCCAGTCAGTGTGCCTACGTGAGTACTTCGAAAGTGCGTATTTTTTAACCGCACTGAGAGTTGCTGTCTTGTAGGCAACAATACCATTCCACATTTTCATAGGTCTTGTTTTCGCGTTACCCTCCAGGGATGCGTTTATGTCCAGATGTACAGGTAACACGTAGGTTTTCATTTTCGCTTTAATTAAAATGGAATACCGTTACACAGCCTCGAACTTCCGCCTTACAGCATTCGTTCGTAGGCACGACTTCAAAGTAGCAATTATTCCAGGTGTTCCCATCTTCCTCCGCGGTCATTGATGCCTGTCAACGAAGCGTCGTCTCACCTGCGCCATGTCACCGTCTTGTGTGGGGAAACATGTTTATTCGTAGAACACGTTTACCACACGTAGATTCATCGAGCGCTCGTCGCTACTGCTTTGTTCCGGTGTACAAAGTATACCGCACTGGCAGGATGACTGGGGAAAGTATGAATAGGTGATACGGGGCGATAGGTCGGAGAAGTTTCATCAATGACAGGATCTCACCTGTCTAAACGCGGGACGAAATTACGACGATTCAGGAGCACGCACAGGCATCCAGAGTAAGATCTGATCAACTAGACCGAACGACTTCAGTTATGGCGAGGTTTGTAGTTGAGCACAGTCTTGTAGAAAATGCGAAGACAGGTGGAACCGCCTGATGCAGGCACATATATTGTTATCGCTGGAGGCATAGCGACAACACCTGCATATGTCGTCAAAATACGAACACAGATATTGTCGGAACAGGTAGCAAGCCGGTTAAACAGGAGCTCACCTTTAATGGTGTCCAACAAGCCGGTGACATAAGTAGAGCTGGTAGTGCCGGAAGATCGAAAAGTGCGTTTATCTGGATTTTCGCGTATAATCGTGGGGATCAATGTTCGAAACTCTGTCGCGGCTGGCAGAAGGTAATAAGTATCAAGGGGACTATATTTCCTCAATAAACTGGCAAATGGGGGTAACATCTTTCGCAGCAGCGTTTTCAGTAACAGCGGCCTCAGTCGCGGCTATCCGGGAGAAGCTCCAAGCAGGAGCAGAGTTTACCTTTGGCGGATGAGGAGTCCTTAAATCTCTAGCAGGGAACCACATTGTTCTGCGAGATTCGGATGAGCGATTACGAATATATACTCAGTGCTTTTTGTTATTTCGGCACTCGTCCATGCAGCGTCGTTGGCGTTGTGGTTTCTGTTGTGTGGGCTCACGAACCCGTGAGCTAAACCACATAATGACCTAGCAGTTCGCGTGCAAAGGGTATCAGATATTTGCTGCAATCCCTTTCAGTGCGCCTCTGTGTGTTTTACTTTCGGCGTATCACCTATCGCACGCCTGATAACTGCCAGCTTTGAGACCGATCAATCAAGTTTAAAATATTATGCTAGAAAACGATCCAGCATGTTGTTCGCAGTACAACTTGTGCGAGCTGTACAAAGTGGTATTGCACTGATTGCATCGTTATAACGTCATAGGCGATCCACATGATGTGATGCCCTTCTCTCTCCTACGCAGCGTCAACTTTGCATTTCCTTGGCGCTAGAAGGGCAGGAATTACACTAAGGGTAGAGCTTTTTGTTCACAGCAACGGCAGTCTGCCTGTACAAAAGCTGGTAGTAATCGTTTGAGCATGTTTATGGCAAACAGGAAATCTTTATTCTAGCACAAGAAAGTTAATGACGCGCCTGTACTTTAAGGTGTCCTTTATTTTCTTTTGTTCGTAGTGTGGGAAGTGGGAGCGCTCAGGTTTTCCCATGAGTAATGAACTGACACGCTGATGACACGCGTTACCCATTAACGGCGCCATACGTTCCGATGTATAAGAAATTTTATGTAAATGCCCGATATTTTACTAATGTTGTGAACATATTTTGAAATCGCAGCATCATCGGAGCGGAGACGGGTCTGCAGCCCTAAGCCTAGGCGTGGACTATGCAACACCCATTCGTATTTCTGGTATTTTGATCCTGCTTCAGCGACTTGCCGTCGGTACAGGCGCCACGTCTGTGATCGAGGCTCAAACAAGTTCCTATCGTGTGAAAGGTGTGTCGCTACTTGCACGAGTAAGTCCTACTATTTGACTTTACGAACAGAAGCGGCATTTGGACGTTTCCATGCATTTCATTTGTCATAGCAAAATCGAAAAGGAACGAGTGAACTTAACACCATTTCTGGACCTCGAAGGTTCGTGATTATTCCATCAGTCTCGAGAAAAAGGAACTGATTGAGGAGTCATGCTTATTTAGCAATCTTTCTCGCTTAATCGCATACACTCTAAGAAAAATCCCGGGGAAAACGGGAGTAACTGCGCCGTTAGTCCTAAAAAGGGCGCTTTCGTCTCTCAAAAGACTAAATGTATCAATGTGCGTGCCGTGTGCAAATTTCGGAGAGTAAATGTTTAGTCCCTGGTCGGAAAGAGAGCAACGGGAGGACCAATGACAACACTTACTCCCCATGCAGTTCGCTGTTTTCGTCCCTGTCATGGAGCGATGCGGCGAAAACGGTATTGTCTATAAATCGTGTATAGTTAGAAGTTCGCGCACTGTCTATTGAACTACATGCATAGCAGCCCCTTGCCTCTTCGTGAGAAAATTGCGTGAAACATTAAAGCTGCAATTTGAAGAGCGATGTCCTTCGGGCGCACACCATAAGTGAGCGATACACACTAAACGCTTAAGTCATTGATAGACTGCTAGATTTTCTTGGTCAATAGTACCTAAGTTCCTTCCGTTCCAAGGAGGCTGCGAGCTGAAGTGATGTGTAGCTCAAACGGGCACGCTAAGCAACAGAGAAATTGGCCTTCTCTCTCGTCTTGCGTGCCCCGTTTGAGCTCGCTGCACGTATACATCGCATAATGCCTCAGTTTAAATTACCCTAAGAATACTTGGGCTGATTTCTTTTCGCGGTCACTTACGGTTGCAAGTACACTCAACGTTAGACATTCGCTGCATAGCATGCATAAAGTGCCAAGTCGCTTTTATATTGCCGCACTTGCGTGTTGGCGGTCAACTTCGTCTAAATACTAA